>NC_041391.1:605939174-606021973 GCF_002162155.2 Triticum dicoccoides | reverse complement strand
CCTCGTGGGTGAAGGAAATATCCCTAGAGGCAATAATAAAGTTATTATTTATTTCATTATTTCATGATAAATGTCTATTATTCATGCTAGAATTGTATTAACCGGAAACATGATACATGTGTGAATACATAGACAAACTGAGTGTCACTAGTATGCCTCTACTTGACTAGCTCATTAATCAAAGATGGTTATGTTCCCTAGCCATGGACAAAGAGTTGTCATTTGATTAACGGGATCACATCATTAGGAGAATGATGTGATTGACTTGACCCATTCCGTTATCTTAGCACTTGATCGTTTAGTATGTTGCTATTGCTTTCTTCATAACTTATACATGTTCCTATGACTATGAGATTATGCAACTCCCGTTTACTGAAGGAACACTTTGTGTGCTACCAAACGTCACAACATAATTGGGTGATTATAAAGGTGCTCTACAGGTGTATCCAAAGGTACTTGTTGGGTTGGCGTATTTCGAGATTATGATTTGTCACTCCGATTGTCGGAGAGGTATCTTTAGGCCCACTCGGTAATGCACATCAATATAAGCCTTGCAAGCATTGCAACTAATGAGTTAGTTGCGGGATGATGTATTATGGAACGAGAAAAGAGACTTGCCGGTAACGAGATTGAACTAGGTATTGAGATACCGACGATCGAATCTCGGGCAAGTAACATACCGATGAAAAAGGGAACAACATATGTTTTTATGCAGTTTGACCAATAAAGATCTTCATAGAATATGTGGGAGCCAATATGAGCATCCAGGTTCCGCTATTGATTATTGACCGGAGACGTGTCTCGGTCATGTCTACATAGTTCTCGAACCCATAGGGTCCGCATGCTTAAAGTTCGATGACGGTTATATTATGAGTTTATGTGCTTTGATGTACCGAAGGTAGTTCGGAGTCTCAGATGTGATCACAGACATGACGAGGAGTCTCGAAATGGTCGAGACATAAAGATCGATATATTGGACGACTATATTTGGACACCGGAATGGTTCCGGGTGAGATCGGGATAATACCGGAGCACCGGGAGGTTATCGGTACCCCCGGGAGGTATATGGGCCTTAATGGGCTTTAGTGGAAAGGAGGGGAAAGGAGAAAGGGAGGGGGCACCCCCCAAGCCCAATCCGAATTGGGAGGGGGGCCGCCCCCCCTTTCCTTCCTCCCTCCTTCCTCTTCCTTCCCTCTCCCTCTCCAAGTAGGAAAAGGAGGAGTCCTACTCCCGGTGGGAGTAGGAATCCCCCCCTTGGGCGCGCCTCCTCCTCCTGGCCGGCCCTCTCCTCCCATCCTTTATATACGAAGGAGGGGGCACCCCATAGACACAACAATTGATCCCTTGGATCTCTTAGCCGTGTGCGGTGCCCCCCTCCACCATAATCCACCTCGATAATATCGTAGCGGTGCTTAGGCAAAGCCCTGCGTCGGTAGAACATCATCATTGTCACCACGCCGTCATGCTGACGGAACTTTCCCTCAAAGCTCAGCTGGATCGGAGTTCGAGGGATGTCATCGAGTTGAACGTGTGCTGAACTCGGAGGTGTCGTGCATTCGGTACTTGATCGGTCGGATCGTGAAGACGTACAACTACATCAACCACGTTATGCTAACGCTTCCGCTTTCGGTCTACGAGGGTATGTGGACACACTCTCCCCTCTCATTGCTAGGCATCACCATGATCCTGTGTGTGCGTAGGATTTTTTTTGAAATTACTACGTTTCACAATAGTGGTATCAGAGCCTGGTTTTATGCATAGATGTTATATGCACGAGTAGAACACAAGTGAGTTGTGGGCGATACAAGTCATACTGCTTACCAGCATGTCATACTTTGGTTCGGCGGTATTGTTGGATGAAGCGGCCCAGACCGACATTACGCGTATGCTTACGCGAGACTGGTTCTACCAACGTGCTTTGCACATAGGTGGCTAGCGGGTGCCTGTTTCTCCAACTTTAATTGAACCGAGTGTGGCTACGCCCTTTCCTTGTGAAGGTTAAAACATCACTAACTTGACGAAATATCATTGTGGTTTTGATGCGTAGGTAAGAACGGTTCTTGCTCAGCCAGTAGCAGCCACGTAAAACTTGCAACAACAAAGTAGAGGACGTCTAACTTGTTTTTGCAGGGCATGTTGTGATGTGATATGGTCAAGACATGATGAGATATAAGTTATTGTATGAGATGATCATGTTTTGTTGAAGTTATCGGCAACTGGCAGAAGCCTTATGGTTGTCTCTTTATTGCATAAGATGCAAGCGCCAAATAATTGCTTTACTTTATCGCTATGCGATAGCAATAGTTGCAAGAGCAATAGTTGGCGAGACGACCATGTGACGATACATTGATATAGATCAAGATGATGGAGATCATGGTATCATGCCGGTGATGATGGACATCATGACGATGCTTTGGAGATGGAGATCAAAGGCACAAGATGATGATGGCCATATCATGTCACATATTTTCGATTGCATGTGATGTTTATCTTTTATACATCTTATTTTGCTTAGTTTGATGGTAGCTTTATAAGATGATCTCTCACTAAATTTCAAGGTATAAGTGTTCTCCCTAAGTATGAACCATTGCCAAAGTTCATCATGCCAAGACACCACGTGATGATCGGGTGTGATAAGCTCTACGTTCATCTACAATAGGTGCAAGCCAGTTTTGCACACGCAGAATACTCAGGTTAAACTTGACGAGCCTAGCATATGCAAATATGGCCTTGGAATACTGGAGACCGAAAGGTCGAGCGTGAATCATATAGTAGATATGATCAACATAGTGATGTTCACCATTGAAAACTACTCCATCTCACGTGATGATCGGACATGGTTTAGTTGATTTGGATCACGTGATCACTTAGATGATTAGAGGGATGTCTATCTAAGTGGGAGTTCTTAAGTAATATGATTAATTGAACTTTAATTTATCATGAACTTAGTCTTGATAGTATTTTGCAAATTATGTTGTAGACCAATAGCTCGCATTATAGCTTCCCTATGTTTTTTATATGTTCCTAGAGAAAAACTATGTTGAAAGATGTTAGTAGCAATGATGCGGACTTGGTCCGTGATCTGAGGTTTATCCTCATTGCTGCACAGAAGAGTTATGTCCTTGATGCACCGCTAGGTGACAGACCTATTGCAGGAGCAGATGCAGACGTTATGAATGTTTGGCTAGCTCAATATGATGACTACTTGATAGTTTTGTGCACCATGCTTTATGGCTTAGAACCGGGACTACAAAAAACATTTTTGAAACGTCATGGAACATATGAGATGTTTCAAGAGATGAAATTGGTATTTTAGACTCATGCCCATGTCAAGAGGTATGAGACCTCTGACAAATACTTCGCCTAAAAGATGGAGGAGAATTGCTCAACTAATGAGCAAGTGCTTATATTGTCTGAGTACTACAATCGCTTGAATGAAGTGGGAGTTAATCTTCCAGATAAGATAGTGATTGACAGTGTTCTCTAGTCACCATCACCAAGTTACTGGAACTTTGTGATGAACTATAGTATGCAAAGGATGACGAAAATGATTCCCGAGCTCTTCATGATGCTGAAATTGATGAAGGTAGAAATCAAGAAAGAGCATCAAGTGTTGATGATTGACAAGACCACTAGTTTCAAGAGAAAGGCAAAGGAAAAGAAAGGGAACTTCAAGTAGAATGGCAAGTAAGTTGTCACTCCCATGAAGAAGCACAAAGCTAGACCAAAGCCTGAAACTGAGTGCTTCTGCTACAAAGGAAATGGTCACTGGAAGCAGAAATGCCCTGAATATTTGGTGGATAAGAAGGATGGCAAAGTGAACAAGAGTATATTTGATATACAAGTTATTGATGTGTACCTTACTAGTGTTTATAGTAGCCCCTGGTATTTGATACTTGTTCGGTTGCTAAGATTAGTAACTCGAAACAGGAGTTACAGAATAAACAAAGACTAGTTGAGAGTGAAGTACGATGTGTGTTGGAAGTGATTCCAAGATTGATATGATCATCATCGCACACTCCCTATACTTTTGAGATTAGTGTTGAACCTAAATAAATGTTATTTGGTGTTTTGCGTTGAGCATAAATATGATTAGATCATGCTTATTGCAATACGATTATTTATCTAAGACAGAGAATAAATTGTTATTCTGGTTATATGAATAAAACCTTCTATGGTCATACACCCAATGTTGATGGTTTATTGAATCTTGATCGTAGTGATACACATATTCATAATATTGATGCCAAAAGATGCAAAATTGATAATGATAGTGCAACATATTTGTGGCACTGCCGTTTGGGTCATATCGGTGTAAAGCACATGAAGAAACTCCATAAAGATGGACTTTTGGAATCACTTGATTATGAATCATTTGATGCTTGCAAACCGTGCCTTATGGGCAAGATGACTAAAACTCCGTTCTCCGGAACAATGGAACGAGCTACTGACTTAATGAAAATATTACATACTGATGTATGCAGACCAATGAGTATTCAGGCTCGTGGTGGGTATCGTTATTTTCTGACCTTCACAGATGATTTGAGCATATATGGGTATATCTACTTGATGAAACGTAAGTCTGAAATAGTTGAAAGGTTCAAAGAATTTCAGAGTGAAGTGGAAAATCATCATAACAAGAAAATAAAGTTTCCGCGATCTGATCGTGGAGATGAATATTTGAGTTACGAGTTTGGCCTTCAGTTAAAACAATGTGGAATAGTTTCACAAACTCATGCCACCTGGAACACCACAGCGTAACGGTGTGTTCGAATGTCATAACCGCACTTTATTTGATATGGTGCGATCAATGATGTGTCTTACTGATTTACCAATATCGTTTTGGGGTTATGCATTAGAGACATTTGCATTCATGTTAAATAGGGCACCATCTAAATCCGTTGAGACGACATCGTATGAACTATGGTTTAGCAATAAACCTAAGCTGCCGTTTCTTAAAGTTTGGAGTTGCGATGCTTATGTGAAAAAGTTTCAACCTGATAAGCTCGAAGCCAAATCGGAGAAATGCGTCTTCATAGGATACCCAAAGGAGAATGTTGGGTACATCTTCTATCACAGATCTGAAGGCAAGATATTCGTTGCTAAGATGGATCCTTTCGAGAGAAGGAGTTTCTCTCGAAAGAAGTGAGTGGGAGGAAAGTAGAACTTGATAAGGTAATTGTACCTTCTCCCGAATTGGAAAGTAGTTAATCACAGAAATCAGTTCCAGTGATTCCTACATCAATTAGTGAGGAAGCTAATGATGATGATCATGAAACTTCAGATTAAGTTACTACAGAACCTCATAGGTCTTCCAAAGTACAGTCCACACTACAGTGGTACGGTAATCCTGTTCTGGAAGTCATGTTACTAGACTATGATGAACCTACGAACTATGAGGAAGCGATGATGAGCCCAGATTCCACGAAATGGCTTGAGGCCATGAAATCTGAGATGGGATCCATGTATGTGAACAAAGTGTGGACTTTGGTGGACTTGCCCGATGATCGGAAAGCCATAGAAATATAAATGGATCTTCAAGAGGAAGACAGACGCTGATAGTAGTGTTACTATCTACAAAGCTTGACTTGTTGCGAAAGGTTTTCAACAAGTTCAAAGAGTTGACTGCGATGAGACTTTCTCACCCGTAGTGATGCTTAAGTCCGTTGGAATCATGTTAGAAATTGCTGCATTTTGTGATTATGAGATTTGGCCAATGGATGTAAAGACTGCATTCCTGAATGGATTTCTGGAAGAAGAGTTGTATATGATGTAACCTGAATGTTTTATCAATCCAAAGGATGCTAGCAAAGTGTGCAAGCTCCAACGATCCATCTATGGACTGGTGCAAGCATCTCGGAGTTGGAATATACGCTTTGATGAGTTGATCAAAGCATATGGTTTTATACAGACTTTTGGAGAAGCTTGTATTTACAAGAAAGTGAGTGGGAGCTCTATAGCATTTCTGATAAGTATATGTGTATGACATATTGTTGATCAGAAATGATAAAGAATTTTCTAGAAAGCATAAAGGAGTGTTTGAAAGGAGTTTTTCAAAGAAAGACCTCGGTGAAGCTGCTTACACATTGAGCATCAAGATCTATAGAGATAGATCAAGATGCTTGATAAGATTTTTCAATAAGTACATACCTTGATAAGATTTTGAAGTAGTTCAAAATGGAACAGTCAAAGAAGGAGTTCTTGCATGTGTTACAAAGGTGTGAAGTTGAGTAAGACTCAAACCCGACCATGGCAGAAAATTGAAAGAGAATGAAAAGTCATTCCCTATGCCGCAGTCATAGGTTCTATAAAGATGCTATGTTGTGTACCAGACCTATTGTATACCTTGCTCTGAGTTTGGCAAGGGAGTACAATTTTGATCTAGGAGTAGGTCACTCGACAACGGCCAAGAATATCCTTAGTAAGGACTAAGGAGATGTTTCTCGATTATGGAGGTGATAAAAGAATTCGTCATAAACAGTTACATCAGTGCAAGCTTTTACACCGATCCAGACGACTCTAAGTCTCAATCTGGATACATATTGAAAGTGGGAGCAATTAGCTAGAGTAGCTCCGTGTAGAGCATTGTAGACATAGAATATTTGCAAAATACATACGGCTTTGTATGTCACAGACCCATTGACTAAACTTCTCTCATGAGCAAAACATGATCATACCTTAGTACTCTTTGGGTGTTAATCACATAGCAATGTGAACTAGATTATTGACTCTAGTAAACCCTTCGGGTGTTGGTCACATGACGATGTGAACTATGGGTGTTAACCACATACAGATGTGGATTTTGGTGTTAAATCACATGGTCATGTGAACTAGATTATTGACTCTAGTGCAAGTGGGAGACTGAAGGAAATATGCCCTAGAGGCAACAATAAAGTTATTATTTATTTCCTTATTTCATGATAAATGTTTATTATTCATGCTAGAACTGTATTAACCGAAAACATGATACATGTGTGAATACATAGACAAACTGAGTGTCACTAGTATGCCTCTACTTGACTAGCTCGTTAACCAAAGATGGTTATGTTCCCCAGCCATGGACAAAGAGTTGTCATTTGATTAACGCGATCACATCATTAGGAGAATGATGTGATTGACTTGACCCATTCCGTTAGCTTAGCACTTGATCGTTTAGTATGTTGCTATTGCTTTCTTCATAACTTATACATGTTCCTATGACTATGAGATTATGCAACTCCCGTTTACCGGAGGAACACTTTGTGTGCTACCAAACGTCACAACATAACTGGGTGATTATAAAGGTGCTCTACAGGTGTATCCAAAGGTACTTGTTGGGTTGGCGTATTTCGAGATTAGGATTTGTCACTCCGATTGTTGGAGAGGTATCTCTGGGCCCACTCAGTAATGCACATCAATATAAGCCTTGCAAGCATTGCAACTAATGAGTTAGTTACGGGATGATGCATTATGGAACGAGAAAAGAGACTTTCCGGTAACGAGATTGAACTAGGTATTGAGATACCGACGATCGAATCTCGGGTAAGTAACATATCGATGACAAAGGGAACAACGCATGTTGTTATGCGTTTTGACCGATAAAGATCTTCGTAGAATATGTGGGAGCCAATATGAGCATCCAGGTTCCGCTATTGGTTATTCACCGGAGACGTGTCTCGGTCATGTCTACAAAGTTCTCAAACCCATAGGGTCCACACGCTTAAAGTTCGATGACGGTTATATTATGAGTTTATGTGTTTTGATGTACCGAAGGTAGTTCGGAGTCCCGGATGTGATCAGGACATGACGAGGAGTCTCGAAATGGTCGAGACGTAAAGATCTATATATTGGACGACTATATTTGGACACCGGAATGGTTCCGGGTGAGATCGGGATAATACCGGAGCACCGGGAGGTTATCGGAACCCCTCGGGAGGTATATGGGCCTTAATGAACTCTCCCTCAAAGCTCGGCTGGATCGGAGTTCGAGGGACGTCATCGATTTGAACGTGAGCTGAACTCGGAGGTGCCGTGCGTATGGTACTTGATCGGTCGGATCATGAAGACGTATGACTACATCAACCGCGTTGTGCTAACGCTTCTGCTTTCGGTCTACGAGGGTACGTTGACACACTCTTCCCTCTCGTTGCTATGCATAACCATGTTCCTGTGTGTGCGTAGGAATTTTTTTGAAATTACTATGTTTCCCAACAGTGGGCCCCCTGGTGCTTCACCGACCTCAACTCCAACTCCATATATTCATGTTCGGGGAGAAAAAAATCAAGGAGAAAGATTCATCATGTTTTACGATATGGAGCCATCGCCAAGCCCTAAAGCCTCTCAGGAGGGCTGATCTGGAGTCCGCTCGAGGCTCCGGAGAGGGGAATCCATCACCGTCGTCATCATGAACCATCCTCCATCACCAATTTCATGATGCTCACCGCCGTGCGTGAGTAATTCCATCATAGGCTTGCTGGACGGTGATGGGTTGGCTGAGATTTACCATGTAATCAAGTTAGTTTTGTTAGGGTTTGATCCCTAGTATCCACTATGTTCTGAGATTGATGTTGCTATGACTTTGCTATGCTTAATGATTGTCACTAGGGCCCGAGTGCCATGATTTCAGATCTGAACCTATTATGTTTTCATGAATATATGCGAGTACTTCATCCTATCTTGCAAGTCTATAGTCACTTATTACGTGTTATGATCTGACAACCCCGAAGTGACAATAATCGGGATACTTCTCGGTGATGACCGTAGTTTGAGGAGGTCATGTATTCACTAAGTGTTAATGCTTTGGTCTGGTACTCTATTAAAAGGAGGCCTTAATATCCCTTAGTTTCCATTAGGACCCCGCTGCCACGGGAGGGTAGGACAAAAGATGTCATGCAAGTTCTTTTCCATAAGCACGTATGAATATATTCGGAATACATGCCTACATTACATTGATGAACTGGAGCTAGTTCTGTGTCACCCTATGTTATAACTATTACATGAGGAATCGCATCCTACATAATTATCCATCACCTATCCAATGCCTACGAGCTTTTCACATATTGTTCTTTGCTTAGTTACTTTACCATTGCCACTGTTACACTTACTACAAAACTGCTACTGTTACTTTTGCTACTGCTACCGTTACTTCCACACTACTTGCTACTAAATACTTTGCTGCAGATACTAAGTTATCTAGGTGTGGTTGAATTGACAACTCAACTACTAATACTTGAGAATATTCTTTGGCTCCCCTTGTGTCGAATCAATAAATTTGGGTTGAATACTCTACCCTCGAAAACTATTGCGACCCCCTATACTTACGAGTTATCAAGACTATTTTCTGGCGCCGTTGCCGGGGAGCATAGCTCTATTCTTTGAGTCACTTGGGATTTATATCTGCTGATCACTATGAAGAACTTGAAAGACGAAAGAACTAAGATTTATCCCTCAACTACGAGGGAAAGTAAGGAACTGCCATCTAGCTCTGCACTTGATTCCCCTTCCGTTATGAGTAAAGTTGCGACACCTAAACCTGCTTCTGCTATTAATTCTGATATGTCGCATGTTATTGATGATGCCACTTCTGCTATGCATGATACTTATGATGAAACTACTTCTATGCTTGATACTACTGTGCCATTAGGTGAATTTCTTGATGAACAACTTGCTAGGGCTAGGGAGAATGAAATTATTGAAACTGATAATATTGATGATAGTGATGATGAAGGTTCTCCCCCTAGATATTAATTGCCTGTTGTTCCTGAGGGTTATGTTATGGTTGAAGAAACTGCTAGAGATTTTCTTGCTTGCAATGATAGATCAGATCTTAAGAAATTATTAGCTAAGCTGAAACAAAAGTCTCTGAATTCTAGAATGAAACATGACCCTACTTTTGCTACTTCACCTATCTTTGTTACTGATAAGGATTATGATTTCTCTGTTGATCCTGAGATAATTACTTTGGTTGAATCTGATCCTTTTTATGGCAATGAATCTGAAACTGTAGTGGCACATCTTACTAAGTTAAATGATATAGCCACCCTGTTTACTAATGATGAGAAATCTCGCTACTACTATATCCTTAAAATATTTCCTTTCTCATTAAAGGGTGATGCTAAAACATGGTTTAATTCTCTTGATCCTGGTTGTGTGCGTAGTCCCCAGGATATGATTTACTATTTCTCTTCTAAATATTTCCTCGCTCATAAGAAACGAGCTGCCTTAAGGGAGATATATAATTTTGTGCAAATCAAAGAAGAGAGTCTCCCACAAGCTTGGGGGAGGCTTCTCCAATTACTTAATGCTTTGCCTGATCATCCTCTTAAGAAAAATGAAATACTTGATATCTTTTATAATGGACTAACCGATGCTTCCAAGGACCACCTGGATAGTTGTGATGGTTGTGTTTTCAGGAAAAGGACAGTCGACCAAGCTGAATTTCTATTGAATAATATGTTAGCCAATGAAAATAATTGGGCACCACCTAAACCAACTCCTAAGCCAACTCCGAAGAAAAGAGGTGTTCTATTTCTCACTCCTGAAGATATGCAAGAGGCAAAGAAATCTATGAAAGAGAAAGGTATTAAAGTTGAAGATGTTAAAAATTTACCTCTTGTCGAGAAAATACATGGCCTTAATATACCACCGACTAAAGAAATACATGGTCTTGATAACCCGACACAGGTAGTGAAGGTAAACTCTCTTTATAGATATGATAAGTTGAAATCCCGTCTACTAAGTTTGCTAGCCAATGCCTAGATGAATTTGATGATTTTATGGCTCAACAAGAATATTTCAATGCTTATGTTAGTAGACAATTGAAAAATAATTCTTATATGATTGGACGCTTGAGTGATTATATGTCTAGAGTTAAGGGTGAACTTAAACTCACCAGTAAACATGCTTCGATGGTTACCACTCAAGTAGAACAAGTACTTAAGGCTCAGAGTGATTTGATTGATGAACTGAATAATGAACATGATTTTGCTGTCAGAGTGTCTACTAGAACTGGTAAAATGACCCGGGAACCTTTGTATCCTCAAGGCCACCCGAAGAGAATTGAACAAGATTCTCAGACAAATAATTTACATGCTCCTAGTCCTTCTAAAAAGAAGAAAAAGAAGAATTATAGGACTTTGCATGCTTCTAATGAACCTGTTGTAGACACACCTGAGAATCCTAATGATATTTCTATCTCCGATGCTGAAACACAATCTGGTGATGAACATGCACCTAGTGATAATGCTAATAATGATGTTCATGTAGATGCTCAACCTAACAAGAACAACGATATAGAGATTGAACCTGTTGTTGATCTTGATAACCCACAATCAAAGAATCAACAATATGATAAGAGAGACTTCTTTCGTAGGAAGCATGGTAGAGAAAGAGAACCATGGGTTCAGAAGCCCATGTCGTTTCCTCCTAAACCATCCAAGAAAAAGGATGATGAGGACTTTGAGCGCTTTGCTGAAATGATTAGACCTATCTTTTTGCATATGCGCTTGACCGATATGCTTAAGACGAACCCTTATGCTAAGTACATGAAAGATATCATTACAAATAAAAGAAAGATACCTGAAGCCGAAATCTCCACTGTCGTGGTGGGCGCACAGCAGATGCCAAGGGATGGCTAAAGAGAGGAGGAGGCTCGAGGGCGTTGGTGGGTTCTAGAGGCGAGGTTGATATGCGCGGGCGCGGGACACCGGACATACCCAGGTTCGGGGCTCTCCGGAGAGATAACACCCCTAGTCCTGCCGAGTTTAGTTGGATGGCCGATAGTACAATGTTGCTCCTGGAGCTGCGTGGGGGAGGAAGGAGGCTGGCCAAGGCTTGGGCTGCTCCTTCTCCCTGGTGTTGCTATGCAGTGGCTAGTCCTATGCTTGCTTGGGTTTCTCTTTCTTGCCTGCTTATCTCGTATTGCTTCGCATGCCTATGTAGGCATGGGCTCCTGGGGGGTTTTATAGATCAACCCACCTAGGGTTACAATGGT
Source organism: Triticum dicoccoides (assembly GCF_002162155.2). Classification (NCBI taxonomy): domain Eukaryota; kingdom Viridiplantae; phylum Streptophyta; class Magnoliopsida; order Poales; family Poaceae; genus Triticum; species Triticum dicoccoides. The sequence continues at coordinate 606,010,002 of NC_041391.1, read as the reverse complement.
AATATGCCGAGTCGGGGGGCCCATATTGTCGGTGTCCGGGGTACGAGGCTGGGTCCCGCTTGTGGGCTTGTGGTTCGCCGGGTTCCCCTAGGTGCGGGCCCCGCGTACCTAGGGGGACTATGCGCTGTCTTGTCGATCGTCATGGCGTGGCCGAGCCGGGCCGAGCACAGTGTTCTCCGTCAGGCCGCCACTTGCTGTCGTCCGTGGTGAGGGCGGGTACACTATTGCCGTGCCATCCCTGGTCAGCGGGTAGGTAAGGGGCACTGTTGCCACGCTCCGGCTGACCACGGGCATGGACGGGAGCACTGTAGTCTTGGTCATCGGTGATTAAGGTCTCGTCCCATCGTACGGCCTGGATGAGACGGGAGCTGACCCATGGCTGGGTTGCCGTGGATGCCACGGGTGGGTTGGCTTGTTGGGGAAGCCATGGTTGCGCCGGGTTGAATTGCCTTGCGCCAGCCGCCGCGGCCGGGTCGACGTACCTTGCTGAGTCGAGGGTCTTGGCCGGGTTGTGGGCCTTTCCGGGTCGAGCGACCCGGCCTGGCGCACGCCGTTTGCGGGGCGATGCGGGCCCCATTGTTTTTGAAATAGATCCGGGTTCCGTTGCCTGCCCGGGGTTCATCCCCCTGACAGTAGTCCCTGAAGCTGTGAAGGTCCGCCGTCTTCGGAAGAGTGGGCCTTCGCAACTTCCTCCTTGAGCAAGGCGGAATCTGCGAGCGCCGGGTCCGGCAACACCCATTGTGTGCCGGTTTTCTCGGAAACCGGATCGCGACATCCCGGCCGTGGCGGGAACCGAGGAGTCCGTCGAATATTGAGGCGATCCCTCGGGCTTCACGCGGGTGCCACGTGGTGCCCGGAAGTCGGAGGGGCCTGACAGGCCACGCGCATGACGGGACTGGGCGACGGGCCTCGGCCCGTCGCCACGCGCCCTTGGCCATGCGTGCGGATTTATTGCGGCGTCTGGGGGCCGGTTGCACTTCCCCGCGCAGTTAGTGCGCGTGTACGTGCGCACTTATTGTGGGGTAGTGGAACGAGCGCGCGCAGACGATCCTACTCCCCCACGTTTGAACCAGGGGTTATAAATTGAGGGGGGCAAGGGGGCGGCGGACATTATTCTCGCTCGCGCCCTTCTGTCCCCCCGCTCCCGCTCTGCTTCTTGCCACCGACGCACAGCGGCGCCCGCAGCCTAGAGCAGAGATCTTCTCCATCGTCTTTCTTTCTCTTCCTCTTTCAGTGATGTCGCTGCCGTCAGGCTCCTGAATTGGCTCGACTGTCACCCCCGACGACATCACCTACCTTCCGTCCTCGCGGCGGCTGCCGCAGGAGACGGACGTTGGTGTCCATCTGCCGCGCGGCGAGCAGAGGCCTCGGCCTGAGGGGCAGGAGCATGTCGTCTTCCTCATGCATTTTGAGCGCGGCTTCGGGTTGCCGGTGAGCACTTTCTTCCACGCGTTCCTGGAGTTCTTCGGGCTCCAGCCGCACCACCTTGGCACCGGCGCCGTCGTCCAGCTCTCCGGCTTCGTGACCCTATGCAAAGGGTACCTGGGGGTCGAGCCAACCATCGACCTCTGGGCGCGCTTCTTCTCCATGAAGCAGAAGGGCCTGTCGGCCGGGGAATTCACCGACTGCGGGGCCGCCGTCATCTCAAAGCGGTCGGGGGCGGACTTCCCCAAGATCCTGCTCGAGGATTCTACCAAGAAGTGGCAGAACTCCTTCTTCTACGTCCGCAACCACGGTACGGACCACATCAATCTTCCCCCTTTGCCATCGCGCCGCCGCGGGCGAAAATGAACTGGGGCTACTCGCCCCGGCGCCCGTCGCAGGAGATCGTCAACCTCTGCGAGCGCGTTAAGGTGATGAGGACACAGGAGGGGCTCACTTGCACCGACCTCCTCGCCGCGTTCATCACCCGCCGGGTTCTCCCGCTTCAGAGGCGCTCCTGCCTCATCGGCGAGATGATCGGGCTACAGGATCCCAACCGGATGGGGTCGACGTGGCTGTCTGCGGAGCAGGTCGCACGAGGCATGAACGACATCTCCAAGGCCAACTTTGGAGATGATTGGCGATTCGGCAAGGCGCCGTATAGCCAGGCGAATCCGGCGCCGCAGGTGAGCGTCTAGTCTTGTTATTTTTCCACTGCGCATCTTATCATTCGTCCCGACGCGTCATGGGAGATTCTTCCGAACGCGAGCCGGCATCCTTACGCCCGGGCTCCGTCGTAGGTGGCGCTGGTGGCACCAGGGGAGCCCGTGGCTCACGGCGGCGAGGAGGTGGCCGAGTCTGACGCCGGCGTTGGGCGTCGCGTGGGTACTCTCTTCTTTATTTGTCTTGAATCATTTGGGCACGTTGCGGCGTAGGCAACACTGATGCCGGTTGTTGGTGTAGCGGCATTGGGCGGGGGAGACGGCGAGGCGGGCGGAGCCGGGTCCTCGCATGGGGCGGCGCCGAGCCGCCCACAGGGAAAGGACAGCGTCACGCCGCGACCCCGGGTCCCAAAGCGCATGGCTGATCCGGCCGAGCCTGGGAGGCCGGCCAAGAAGAGGCGCGGGAAGCCGACCCCGGTCCCAGTCTTGTCGGGGTAAGTATTACTTCTTGCTTGCGCCTGGATTTCTTGGGCCAGCCTTGTCTTTCGCTTGCTCATTCTTCTTTTTTCTTCAGGTCGCCGATCGCACTGGCGAGGGCGGTGGCGGAGGCCGCGACCATCGAGGGGGCCGCGTTCCACAGGAGCCGGTCCGACCTCGCCGGCTTGGCCGAGGAGGAGGGACGGGGCGACTCAGACCTCAGCCTGGACCCGGATGACGCCGAGGCCTTGGCCTGGCGGGACAGGAACCGGGCCGAGGCGGAGTTGGAGGCGGTGTTGGTCCAGGCTTGGACCGACACAGCGGCGGCATGGGCACGAGGCGGCGCGGAGCTGGCCTGGCGCGAGATGCCGGAGGGCACAGTGGTGGCGGCGATGGTTTTTGAGCCGTCGGCGGTGAGGGAGCACGACCGTGGGAGGCCGGGCTGAGGTCGTGGTCCTCGACCGAGAGGTCGTGGAGGTGGGGGGCAATACCCCGCTATGGGCCGACGTGGTCGAGTGCGCGGGGGCCCATGGCGGTGGAGGCGGTGTCGCTTTGGAGGAGGCGCCGCGGGCGGCGGTGCCGGAAATGCCGCCGGTTATGGAGGAGGCACCGCAGGCGGCGGTGCCTGAGGTGGCGATGCAGGGCGTCCCGACGTCCGAGGAGGTGATGACACCATGAGGGGCATCGGAGGAGGTGCTGGCCGCGTCGCAAGCGGCCAGCGGTGGGCGTGCCTTGGTGCTCCGTCCGGGAGGGCGCCGAGCCGCCATGCCGTAGCCCGCACGAAGCGGGGGCATGGCCGTCTTTGGGCCCCAGACCCAGGAGGAGGCGGCGCTGGACGCCGTTAGCCGCCGCCTGCGAGGTCGGACGGAGCGGCTTGAGGCCTTCGCCTAGGCCGAGGTGGACCGGACGCGCGACTTGGAGCGCGCCGTCTTGGTAAGTTCTTCTTTCTTCTTGTTTTCTTGTGATTTCATCCTTGTGGGGGCGCGCCAATGCACCCACTGGGTGTAAGCCCCAAGGTTCGGGCCAACTATGTAGTAGTTGGGTCGAACGTTAGGAGCGTTGGCCTTGTTCTAACTTTGGTCTGCTCTCAGCACCTTGACGCCTTCCGGGTTGCCGCCTTCAACCGGCTTCTGGGCAAGCATCAGGAGCTCAAGGAGCAGCTTGCTACCAAGGAGGAGGAGCTTCGCATCGCCACAGGTACTTTTTGTGTTCTTTCTTCTAGTGGGGGCGCGCTAGCGCTCCCATTGGGTGTAGCCCCCGAGATTTGGGCCAAATGTGTAACAGTTGGGCCAAATCTTAGGTCTTGCCTTTTTCTTTCTTTCTACTGAGTTCTTTTTCTTCGCAGCCGAGGTGCTGTCTTGGCGGACCCGGCTGTTCCGGGCTGGTCATCATTATGACCGGCTTGTTGCTAATATCGGCAGTCGAGGCGTCGAGGCGGCGCAGGCGAGGGCGGAGGCGGCCGCGGCTCGACGATCTCTTGATGAGGCCAACCGGCTGCATGAGCAGCTGGCGGGTCACAAGAGCCGCCTCGAGGCCGAGGTGGAGCTTCTTAAGGCGGAGGCCGCCAAGGTGGTGGAGACGCAGCAGGCCCTGGTCGAGGCGGACCAGCAACGCGGCCAGCTGGTCGACGACAAGGGCCGGCTCCAGGCCGAGGTGGAGCGTCTGCGGGAGCAGGCCACCATGGCTGAGGAGGCCTGCTAGGCCGAGGCTCGCTGCTGTGAGGCGGCCGAGAAGGCAGCCAAAGACAAGGACGCCGAGCTGAAGGCGGCCCTTGCTAAGGCGGCCGACCTGGAGAAGGCGCTCAGGGAGCGGGACCGTGTCTTGGAGCGGGAGCGATGTGGTACATTGCTCGAGGCGCAGCACCTGGAAGAGTCTTTCTCCAGTAAGTGCTGCTTCTTCGTAGTTTGCCGGGTCAGGACCCGACCCTTCCTTCCTTGTTGTTCTTCTAACTTGCTTCTTCTTTGGCTGCAGGGGCCTTTCCAGAGACGCAACGGCTGGTGGAGCAAGCCGTCCTCTATCAGCGTGATCCGACCGGCGTTGCTGGGTCTGGGACGGATTCGCTGACAGCCTGGACCTTCCCGAGATCATTGCCGCTGCTGAGGCCCGGCTGCGGGTCTTGGGGACGCAGATGGAGCGGCTGTATCGGGCCGGCACCGCGATGACGACGGCCCTGTGGCTGGACTCCGTCCATCCATGCAGCTTCTCACGCCTGGCATGCTGGTTAGAGATGAGCCCGGATCGCCTTAGCGATTGGCGCGTTTCCGCCGCCCGGGGCGGTGCTGAGATGGCACTCCGGATCATGCTGTCTTGGCATCCGGATCTTTAGCTGGACGCGCTGATGGGTCAGCATGCTGGTTCGGAGCAGTTGCTGCAGGAGCAGGCCAGCCGGATCGCCTCCCAGGCCAACCGCCGAGTTCGCCTTCCACGATGAGTTCCGTCCGGAGCGGACGGAAGACGGCGGGGTCATGGATGGCGACGACTACGACTTGCTTCTTCGCGACCCGGAGGGTAGCTCGGAGGAGACGGGCGTCTACGATGACGCGGAAGCCAAAGAGGACACTGATGCTTCGCTGGACCCGGAGGCCGGCACGGGGGAGCTGTCGATGTCGCGACGTGGCGCTGGGAATGCCTGAGAATCTTTGTAGAAAACTTTGTTAAGTAGCAGGTCCACCCACCCACTAGGGGTTTTCAGGGTGTAATGAACTCGGGTCGTGGGCCTTTGCTTGAAACATTTATGTGTAAATGTTGTGAGTGTTTATTTGCTTTTTGCCTTCTACTTTTTTCGAACTTATTTCATGCGTTGTTCCTCTCTGAAACCTCCCCCCCGCGAGTCAGACGGCCGAGGCTCCGGTCCGTGACAAGGAGTTCGGTTCTTCGAGAGGCTCGCGCAGGAGTTAGGTCCTTAGAAGCGTTGAGCGCGAGCGAAACACCCACTGGGCCGGCTAGCGGCAATCCGGCTTGGCCGGTTGGTGAGCAGCCGGTCGTGCGGCTAACTTAGTTGACGAGCGTCGGGCTGGGTTGGTTGACCCGGCGGCTTTTGACTTAGTGTATGAATCGTAGGGGAGCTTTGGCCCGTTGTGCTTGCCCGCCGTCGGCTAGAGCTGGATCTGCGGTTTTAGGGTGAAGTGGGGGACCGTGGCATCCTAACTTTATCAGGAATCACCAAGTAAAGCGGCGGGGTGTCGATCAAGCCGGCCAGCCCCCAAGCCCCCGGGTCAAGCTAGTCGAGCCGGCGGCCGGGTTTGGTAGTAAAGTGATGCAAAATATGGACGCAATAAATTGGTCGGCAAAAGGCAGCCCCCGAGTCTCGTTCGAGGACCCCATAGTTTCATATCCTTACAAAAGGCATCGATATATACATTCGCGCGGCTAACTTTAAATGGACGGAGGAGTTCCGCATTCCACGGCCGGGTCGTTTCTTTGCCGGCGGTGTCCCTCTTGCGCTTCTTCGACTTGCGTGCGTCGATGAGGTAGTAGGCGTTGCGGTCGCGCAAAGTCCTGCTCACGATGAACGGGCCCTCTCATGGAGAGGATAGCTTGTGCTGGCCTGCCTGCTCTTGGACGAGTCGGAGAACGAGGTCGCCTTCGCGGAATACGAGAGGCTTGATCTTCTTGTTGTGGTAGTGCCTCGAGCCTTGCTGGTAGATAGCCGAGCGGCTAAGTGCCAGAAGGCGCGCCTCTTCGAGCAGGTCGACATCGTCTTCGCGTGCTTCTCTTGCTTCGGCTTTGGTGTACATAGTGACACGCGGCGAGTCGAACTCGAAGTCGGTCGGGATGATGGCTTCGGATCCGTAGACGCGGAAGAACGGGGTGAACCCGGTCGACCGGTTTGGTGTTGTGCGCAGAATCCAGAGAACTGCGGGCAACTCGTCAAGCCAACTGCCGGGTGAGCGAACGAGTGGCTCGACAAGTCGCAGCTTGATGCCAGACAGGATGAGTCCATTGGCCTGCTCGACCTGCCCATTGGACTGTGGATGTGCCACGGAGGCCAGGTCGAGGCGGATGCCAGAGACAGAACAGTATTGCTCGAGCGCGCCCTTGGCGAAGTTGGTGCCGTTGTCGGTGATGATGCTGTTCGGCATGCCGTAGCGCACCGCTATGTCCTTGACGAACCGGACGGCTGTTGGCCCGTCCAATTTCTTGATTGGTCTTTCCTCGATCCACTTGGTGAATTTGTCCACTGCCACCAGTAAGTGCGTCATGCCGCCTCGAGCGGTTTTGAAGGGTCCAACCATGTCGAGTCCCTAGACCACGAAGGGCCAGGCGATCGATATGGTTCGGAGTACTGACGCTGGCTGGTGGCTACGTTTGCTGAAGCACTGGCATCCTTCGCACTTGAGGACGAGCGACTCGGCGTCTTCGAGGGCCGTTGGCCAGTAGAAGCCGTGGCGGAACGCCTTGGCCACGAGGGATCGTGATGCGGCGTGGTGCCCGCACTCGCCCTGGTGAATGTCAGGGAGGATGTAGATGCTGCGATCCTGCTCGAGCAGCGCTAGAACACACCGGTAGAGCTGCGCTTGACGAGCTCGTTGTTGATGATGCTGTAGGCGGACGCCCGGCGCTGAACTTTCCGAGCCTCGGTCTCGTCCATGGGGAGAACCCCGTTCTCCAGAAACTCTGATATCAGCAAGGCCCAAGATGGGGCCGCGGCGACGGTGAAGACGGCCACCTGGGTGGATTCCGAGTCGGCGGCTCCTGGGCCGGGTTGAGTAGCCCCCGGGTTGGTGACGGCGACGACCGAGTCCGGGGTGATGGTGGCCGGGTTGAGCTGAGCAGCCCCCAGGCCGGGTTGAGCAGTCCCCGGGCCGGGTTCAGCAGTCCCTGGGTCGGCTTGCGGCGCGGCCGGGTCTTTTGGGACATGGAAGGACTCGGAGTCCGGCAACGGCTTGATGGATGATTTGCGCAGGTGCTCGAGGGAGACGCTGGACGGGATGGCTTGATGTGACGAGGCAATCTTGGCGAGCGTGTCGGCTGCCTCGTTCTCCGCGCGTGGGACGTGGCAGCCATCGAAGGATCTGAACAACTTCTGGATGAGAATGTGGTAGCTTGCCATGTTGGAGTCGTAGGCTTCCCACTCGCCGGAGCACTGCTGCACCACCAAGTCCGAGTCGCCGTAGCACAGGATGCGTCAGATGCCGAGTTCCTTGGCGAGCCGGAGGCCGTGCACAAGGGCTTCGTATTCGGCGACATTGTTGGAGGTGGCGAAGTGGATCTGGAGTGCGTAGCGGAGTCGGTCACCCTTTGGAGAAGACAGTATGATGCCGGGCCCTAAGCCGAGTCGCATCTTGGACCCATCGAAGTGCATGCGTCAATGCATCGAGTCAGGAGGAGGCGGCAGGTACTGGGTCTTGGTCTAGTCGACGAGGAAATCGGCCAGGGCCTGAGACTTGATCGCGGTGCGGGGCTCGTAGAGGATGGTGTGGCCGGCTAGCTGGATCGCCCACTTGGCGACCCGGCCAGAGGCGTCCCGGCACCCGATGATTTCTCCGATAGGCGCCGTCCTGACGACGGTGACGACGTGTTCTTGAAAGTACTGCTTCAGCTTCTTGGCCGTGAGGTACACGCCGTAATACATCTTCTGGTAGTGCGGGTAGTTCTGCTTGGAGGTGGAGAGAATTTCGCTAAGGTAGTAGACCGGGCGCTGGACGGCCCGGATCTTGCCCTTCTCCGGTCGCTCGACCACCAGCACCGTGCTGACCTCCCGCGAGGTCGCGGCTATGTAGAGCAATAGTGGCTCCTTTTCGGTTGGCGCGGCCAGGACTGGTGCGGTGGAGAGCATGCGCTTGAGGTCTTGGAAAGCTTCGTCCGCCTTGCCGTTCCACTCAAACGGGCTTGTTTTCTTCATTAGCTAGTACAGGGGCAGTGCCTTCTCGCCCAGCCGGCTTAAAAACCGGCTGACCGAGGCTAGGCAGCCTGTGAACTTCTGGACATCGCGCAGCTGGGTTGGCTTGTGCGTGCACTCGATGGCCTTGATCTTTTGCGGGTTCGCCTCGATGCCGCGTTCCAAGACGAGGAAGCCGAGAAGCTTTCCGGCTGGGACGCCGAAGAAGCACTTTTCCGGGTTGAGCTTGACCTTGTATTCACGGAGGTTGGCGAATGTTTCCTTCAGATCGTCGAGGAGCATGAGGTGCTGCTTGGTCTTCTCCACGATATCGTCCACGTACACGTGGATGTTGCGGCCGAGTTGCGGTAGCAAGCATTTCTGCATGCAGCATTGGAAGGTGGCGTCGGCGTTCTTCAAGCTGAACGACATGGTGATGTAGTAGTACGCCCCAAAGGGCGTGATGAAGGACGTCTTCAGGGTGTCGGCCGGGTCCAACTTGATCTGGTGATAGCCGGAGTAGGCGTCTAGGAGGACAAGAGCTCGCACCCGGTGGTCGAGTCGATGACTTGGTCGATCCGCGGGAGAGCGAACGGATCGTTGGGACAGGCCTTGTTGAGGCTGGTGTAGTCGATACACATGTGCCAGGTCTTGTTCTTCTTTAGGACGAGGACTGGGTTAGCCAGCCACTCGGGGTGAAACACTTCCATTATGAAGCCGGCCGCCAAGAGCTTGGCGACCTCTTCACCAATGGTTCTTCTCTTCTCTTCGGAAAATTGATGGAGGGGTTGACAGACAGGCTTGGCGTCCTTGCGGACGTGGAGTTTGTGCTCGGCGTACTTCCTCGGGATACCCGGCATGTCTTTGGGGGTCCATGCGAAGATATCCCGATTCTCATGAAGGAAGTCGACGAGCTCGCCTTCCTATTTGCTGTCGAGGCGGGCGCCTACGACAACGTACTTACTGCAGCTGGGGTCTTCCGGGTTCAACTTCACTTTCTTGGTTTCCTTGGAGGGCTTGAAGGCGGCCTCATCGGCCGGGTCCAGGGTCGGGATCATCACAGCGGAGGCCTCGCCGGCCAGGGCGACGATCCGGTCGAGCTGGCACCGCTCCTCGGCAATGACCAGTGACTCGGCCAGCTTGGCACCGTCTCGGGCTCACTCTAGAGACTTGCGGTAGTCACCGGTGATGGTATTGAGGCCCTTGGGACCCAACATCTTCATCTTCAGGTACACGTAGTGGGGGACCGCCATGAATTTGGTGAGCGCGGGCCGGCCCAGCAGCGCATGATACGCGCTGGACAGGTCCACCACCTCGAACTAGATCGGTTCGCGTCAGAAGTGGCTGCTGTCGCCGAACAGGACATCGAGCCAGACCCGGCCAATGAGTGAACAGGACAGGCCGGGTACGATCCCGTGGAAGACTGTCCGGGTTGGTTCCAGGTCCTCGGCCTTGAGGCCGAGCTTGGTCATCGTGTCGCCGTAGAGGATGTTGATGCTATTGCCGCCGTCGATGAGGACTCGGGAGAACTTGCAGGTACGCCGCGCGATGATGGTAGGTTTGAGGACGAGGGCGTACCCACCCGGGCTCGGCATGACTGCTGGGTGATCCTCCCGGGTCCAGGTGTTCACCTCCTGCCAGAGGAGGCGCTTGCTGCGCTTGTCATGGCCGAGGCTGGTGAAGATGATGTAGGCCACGTTCTGGTACGGGTAGGCGTCGTTCCGCATCGCGCCGCCGGCGGGAGGCTGCGGTGGAGGCGGGGGCGGCTGCCCCGCGCCTAGAGCCAGAGCCGGAGCCAGAGGAGGCGGAACATCGCCCCTCATGATGCGCTTAGTGATGGCGCACTGTCGAAGCATGTGCGTGGAGGGTCTTGCACCGCTGTGGTGCTTGCATGGGGCATCGAGCATCTCTTCAAAGCTCATGGCGGGTTGCCATGCCATCTTGCTGGTCTACCGGCGCTTCGCTGCCGGGTCCGCCGTGGGCTTGGCGGCCGCGACGAGCCGGTTGTCGTGATGTTGCGCCGGCTAGTTGGCCTTGCGCTTGTTGTTCTGGTGATGCTGCTGCCGGCTGCTTTCGCCGGCCGGCTTCGGTGGAGGGACCAGCTTCGCCTTGCCGGCTTCATCCAGCGTGTCGGAGTAATGGGCCACGGGTAGGCTAACCCGAGCCCCAGGACATTTCAAGACATCTGGGCAGGCCGCGCCCCTCAGGCCGAGTCCCGGGGCCGACTCCAAGATATGCCGAGTCCCAGGCGGCGGCTCCCAGATAAGCCGACTCCCAGGCGATGACTTCCAGGGAGGCCGACTATGGAGAGTCGGCCCAAGACTCCTCCCTTATCCCGAAGTACGATGCAGGGTACGGTTGCGGCATGGCCGTTTCCCCCCTGCCTACGAAGGGCCGGCATGGCTACAGTAGGCCGTACCGCTGGAAGATCTCCGGTGGGATACGACACTGTTGCCATGCCTGCCCTGACCTCAGCCACAGTACGCAGTGCACTGTGCCCACGACGCCGGCCTGTACGACCCGAAGGCGGCAGGACCGCCTGTCAGTGAGAGGGCCGAAGCCGGCCTGGGCACCCTGAAGACGGACTCGTGGGAGTCGACCTCCCTGGAGTCGGCCGACTCCTCCCGGGCCCCATGAGCCATTAATCAGATAAGATGGGGAATGGCGACGGTGATCGCCCGATAGACGGCGGCACTATTGCCACGACCCGATGACCGAGCCTGCGTCACCAGGAGTGCCGCTATAGTATCAAGCCTGTCCGCGGGACTCGCCAGTCGGCAGGCCCCAGAAGCCGGCGGGAAGGACGACGGCCTGAGAGACAGACGGCTGGGACCCGCGCCCAGCCAGATTTCTATTGTACCCCCCGGGGGTAGGCCTATATAAACCCCCCGGGGCACCCATGCAAAGGGTTCGACCCGAGAGAGGAAGATAGACCAGATAGCCCAGGGAGGAGAGAGCTAGCCTTGCCCTCTTCCACCTCCAGAAACAGCTCCAGGAGCACCATTGTAGTTACCTTGCTTTAGTGATCATGCGGAGACCCCGCAGAGCAGCAGTAGGGGTGTTATCTCCTAGGAGAGCCCTGAAGCTGGGTAAGTTCCGCCGGCGTGCATGTCTTCGCCTCGTCCCGCTTCCAGGCACCGGCGACGTTCTACTCGCTCCCACCATGATAAGCCATCCTTTGGCATATGTCGTATCCAACCCCCGACATTTGGCGCCCACCGTGGGGCGAGGTGCACCGTCATCCGGAGATCTGCTCTGGACGGGAACCCTGTTCCTCCCCGGCGAGCACAGCCAGCCCGGCACGCCGGACGGTGTCTGTGCCGACGCGCTATGCGGCGCTGAGATCGCCTGTGCCGCCAGCTGCCTCGCCAATCTTATCGGCGAGGTTTGCCTCTCCGACGAGCCTGCGCCCGACGCAGGCATGGGTGGCCCCGAGGGCCCCCTCGTGGGCCTCCTCGACCAACTCCACGTCGCCGGCGAGCCTGCCGCAGACCTGGAGTCCATAGGATCCACCGACCCGATGCTGGTCGACTCCGACACCGCGTCGCTCGACGTGTTCCCCACCAATGTGGTGGTCTACGACGAGCCACTCTCGTACGCGGGGAGCGGCGGAAGCGCCGTCACTGAGGTCCTCATCCTCGAGCACGGCGAGCGCTCCGGCGAAGGAGCGCATGACCCGTTTGACGCGGCCCTGCGAGACCTTGCGGCACCGATTCCGGAAGACGCCGACGCCGGGACGCTGGAGGCGCTCCGCCTTCATCTCATCGTGGGCGCGAAGAAACTGGCGAGCATGAGGCGCTTGTCAGAAGCTTACCAGTGAGAGATGGATCGCGCCGTAGGCGGCTCGCCGGCTCCAACCGGGCCTAGCCGCCTAGGCGCGGTCCGACAGCGCGGTGCGACAATCGCCAACCTCTTCGGGGCGGATTGCCCTGTGTATGCCACGCTCGCAGAGAATATCCGTGCTGCCCAGGCGGCAGCAGCCGAACTCGACAACTTCGAAGGCGAAGAGCGCCGCATAATGACGGAGCAATTTCAGCAGCTCCTCGATGCGGCTGCCGCGCAAAATAATGCCGGCTGCCGCACCGAGGCGCCACATCACCAAAACGACGACCCACCGCCTCGCCGAGACCAAGGTGCGACGTCCCGAACGCTGACTGGCGGGGCCCGTGGGAAGAAGGACAAGGAGCTGGCTGCCAGCCGCAGTTGGACTCACATCACCATCGAGCGCGACCAAGACGGCCGCCCTAGAGTGGTGTAACGGCGGGACGACTACTTACCTCCCCCTCCTTGCAGAGAAAGACAAGTCTCCCCGCCGCCCGTGGAACATCCGACTCTCGGCGACCGCCTTGGCCGCCGAGAGGGAGTCGGAGAGAACGATGCCCGCCACCGGATCGACCGACTCCACCGATCCCTGGCGCTGGAAGAAGAAGACGAGTTGGGTCCCCCCTGCTTTGGACCCCGCATCCGGGACGAGCCCTTTCCCAAAGGGTTCACGCTCCCCCGAGACACGCCCAAATATACCGGCACCGTGAAGCCGGAAGATTGGCTGATCGACTACTCCACAACCGTCAACATAGCGAACGGCAACAAGCGTGTTGCCGTAAGATACGTCCCGCTCATGCTCCAGGGCTCGGCCCGGACGTGGTTAAACAGTCTGAAGCCTCGCAGCATCAATAGCTGGGTCGACTTCACCGAGGCTTTCATCCGCAACTTCACGAGCATGTACAAGCGACCTCCCAAGCCACGCCAGCTCTCCTTGTGCGTGCAAGGCCCTGACGAGTCTACTCGCGACTACCTCACGCGATGGGGCGAACTCCGGAACTCCTGCGAGGGCATGCACGAGGTGCAGGCTATCGAGTATTTTACCGCCGGGTGCAGAGAAGGCACCCTCCTCAAACACAAGCTCCTCTGCGACGAGCCGGAGACCCTCGACGAGCTGCTGATCACAGCGGACAAGTATGCCACGGCCGACTCCTCCATGAAGGCGGAGATTCGGGTCAGCACAACTGGTAAAGTCGCCCCTCAGGCTCCAAGAACTCCGGCTGGAGACACCAGTCGGCGGCAGCAGCAGAATGACCAGAAGCGCAAAGCCCCACAGCCGATTTCCAGCAGTCGGCAAGTGGCAACGGCAGAGGATCAGCAGCTGGAGGGACCGTCTCCGGCGAAGCGGCAGAAGGGCGGCAAGTCCAACTGGCTGCCGGCTTTCTCCTACGAGCAGACTCTAGACGGTCCCTGCAAGTTTCACAGCGGCGCGAAGCCGTCAAACCACACTACCAGGAAATGCCACTGGCTGACCAGAATCGCCAAGGGGGACGGCCTGCTCCCTCCCGCTCCTGCTGGGCCACCTCCTCCACCACCGCCCCAGCAGCCGGCTGTCAGGTCAGTCGGCGCGATACAAGACGAGTTCCCAGAGGAGCACGGAGCCTATGTGGTGTTCACCAGTGTACCGGATGACCGGCGCAGCAGGCGCCAACAACAGCAAGAAGTGAACGTGGTTGCGTCAAGCACTCAAGAGTTCATGCATTGGTCCGAGAAGCCTATCAGTTGGAGCAGAGCTGATCACCCAGAGGTGATGCCGAGTCCAGGCTCCTACACCTTGGTCTTAGGTGCCACACTCACCACGGATAGGCGGGCCGCTCGCTTCTCGTGAGTACTGATAGACGGAGGAGGCAGCAGTATCAACATCCTGTACAAGGATACCATGGAGAAATTAGGAATCAAGCGAAGACAGCTTCAGAGCAGCTGGACTGTGTTCCATGGAATCGTCCCTGGCCTTTCCTGCTCACCAAGGCAAGATCCTGATAGATGTCCTCTTCGGAGACAAAGATCATTTCCGCCGAGAGCCAATTTGGTTTGAGGTGGTGGACCTTGAGAGCCCATATCATGCCCTGCTTGGCCGACCCGCCTTGGCCAAGTTCATGGCGGTCCCCCACTACGCCTACCTCAAGATGAAGATGCCGAGTTCCAAGGGAATCCTAAACGTATCCGGCGACTACAGGAAGTCATCCGCTTGCGCGGCCGAAAGCAGTCGGCTGGCTGAGTCCTTGGTGATCGCAACTGAGAAACGACTCCTTGATCGGGTCGTGGCGATGGCCGGCAAGCAGCCCGAGTTATCGCCCGACCCCAAGGAGTCGGAAGCAGAAGGATCATTCAAGCCGGCCAGAGAAACAAAGAAGATACCATTGGACCCGGAGCACCCGGAGAGGTACGCTGTCATGGGCACAGGCCTTGACAGCAAATAGGAAGGCGAGGTCGTTGATTTCCTCTGTGAGAATCGCGACATCTTCGCATGGTCCCCCAAGGACATGCCTGGTGTCCCGACGGAATTCGCCGAGCACAAATTACATGTTCGATCTGATGTGAAGCCCGTCAGGCAGCCCTTGCACTGCCTGTCGGAAGAAAAAAGAAGAGTTGTTGGAGAAGAAATAGCCCGGCTTCTTGCAGCCGGCTTCATCATGGAAGTATTTTTTCCAGAGTGGCTGGCAAACCCAGTACTGGTGCTGAAGAAGAACAAGCAGTGGCGGATGTGCATTGATTACACGAGCCTTAACAAAGCCTGCCCCAAGGACCCATTTGCTCTGCCAAGAATTGATCAGGTGATAGACTCCACAGCCGGATGCGAGCTGTTGAGTTTCCTAGATGTGTATTCAGGATATCATCAGATCAAGCTAAACCCGGCTGACAGGCTGAAGACCGCCTTCATCACGCCGTTTGGAGCCTTCTGCTACCTGACCATGACGTTCGGCTTGAGAAACGCCGGCGCCACCTTTCAGCGTTGCATGCGGAAGTGCCTCCTGAAGCAACTCGGCAGAAATGCCCACGTCTATGTGGATGATGTAGTGATGAAGACGGAGAAGCGCGGAACCTTGCTGGAGGACCTCAAGGAAACGTTTGAGAATCTGCGCCGATTCCAGATCAAGCTCAACCTGGAGAAGTGCATTTTCGGAGTACCAGCCGGCCAGCTCCTCGGTTTCCTGGTCTCCGAACGCGACATAGAGTGCAACCAGTGAAGATCAAGGCCATCGAGAGGATGGAGGCACCCAGACGACTGTTAGATGTGGAGAAGTTCACCGGCTGTTTGGCATCCATCAGCCGATTCATCAGTCGACTGGGCGAGAAGGCTCTCCCCTTGTATCAGCTTATGAAGAAGACGACCTTCTTTGAGTGGACTCCCAAGGCGGACGAGGCTTTTCTCCAACTAAAGAAGATGTTGACTACTCCCCCTGTGCTGGTGGCTCCGACTCCCAAAGAGCCCATGCTCTTATACATTGCTGCCACCAGCCGAGTAGTCAGCACGGTCATTGTAGTCGAGCGCAAGGAGGAAGGCAAGGCGCTACCCGTCCAGAGACCAATATATTACTTGAGCGAGGTGCTGTCGACCTCCAAGCAGAACTACCCCCATTATCAGAAGATGTGCTACATCATGCATTTTGCCGCCAAGAAATTGAAGCCTTACTTCCAAGAGCATCCAATCACTGTGGTCTGCACAGCTCCGCTGGCCGAGATCATCGGAAGCCGAGATGCTTCCGGCCGGGTGGCCAAATGGGCCATCGACCTGGCTCCCTACACCATCTACTACGAGCCCCGCACCGCCATCAAGTCACAAGCACTGGCCGACTTCCTCATCGACTGGGCCGAGACCCAGTATCTGCCGCCAGCGCCCGACTCCACCCATTGGCGGATGCACTTCAACGGCTCCAAGATGCGCACCGGCCTGGGAGCCGGCGTCGTCCTCACTTCCCCCAAGGGCGACAAGCTCAGATATGCACTACAGATCCACTTCGCCGCCTCCAACAACGTGGCCGAGTACGAGGCGCTCATCCACGGGCTCCGGCTTGCCAAAGAACTCGGCATTCGCCGGATCCTGTGTTATGGCGACTCTGACTTGGTGGTCCAGCAATCATCTAGCGATTGGGACGCCAAGGACGCAAATATGGCGAGCTACCGTTTCCTCGTCCAGCAACTCAGCGGATACTTCGAGGGGTGCGAGTTCCTACACGTGCCAAGGAACGACAATGACCAAGCAGACGCCTTGGCATGAATCGGCTCCACCCGCCAAGCAATACCATCTGGTGTCGCCCTCCGGCGCCTCCTCAAGCCTTCTATCAAGCCGTCACCAGAATCAGATTCAATCTATGAGCCGGCTCCACCTGAGGAGGACGGATCCAGCTCCAAGAAACATACAGTCGAAGCCGGCCCGGGGACTTCAGAACCCGGCCCGGGGACTGCTCCAGTCGGCCCCGGGGCTTTGTCAAATCAGCAAGCGGCTGCGGACTCCAACCCGCCGCCTCCCAGCCCGGCCGCCCTTATCCAAGTCGCGCTAGTGGCAGTTGAAGAAATAGCAGCACCCTCATGGGCCCAGCCCATCCTCAGATTTTTAGTAAACAGGGAGCTGCCAACCGATGAAATCCTGGCTCGGCAAGTGCAACGCCGAGCAGCAGCCTACACCATAGTCAAGAGAGAGCTGGTCAGGCGCAACGTTACCGGCGTCTTCCAACGCTGCGTCGAAGCAGAACAAGGTCAGGCAATCCTCAGAGACATCCACAAAGGCGAGTGCGGTCACCACGCGACCTCAAGGGCACTCGTCGCCAAAACCTTCCGGCACGGTTTTTTCTGGCCAACCGCTCTGGAAGAGGCCAAAGAGTTAGTCCAAAAGTGCAAGGGGTGCCAGGTTTTTCGTTCCAAGCCACTTCAGCCGGCTTCCGCACTCAAGACTATCCCCATCGCCTGGCCCTTTGCAGTTTGGGGCCTGGACATGGTGGGACCATTCAAGATGGCACAAGGTGGCTTGACTCACCTACTTGTCGCAGTGGACAAGTTCACCAAGTGGGTGGAGGTGAAGCCCATCAAGAAATTGAATGGTCCGACTGCAGTGACCTTCATCGCTGACATCACAACTCGGTACGGCATCCGACATAGCATCATCACCGACAATGGCACGAATTTTGCCAAAGGCGCCTTGGCCCGTTTCTGCGCGACACAGGGCATCCGACTGGACTTAGCATCCGTTGCCCACCCGCAGTCAAACGGCCAGGTGGAGCGAGCAAACGGCCTCATCTTATCCGGCATCAAGCCTCGACTCGTCATACCACTGGAGCGATTTGCCGGCTGTTGGCTCGAGGAGCTGCCAGCCGTCCTCTGGAGTCTGCGCACGACTCCAAACAAGTCAACCGGCTTCACACCATTCTTCCTCGTCTATGGCGCCGAAGCCGTCATCCCAACGGACATAGAGTTCGACTCCCCGCGAGTCACCATGTACACCGAGGAAGAAGCAGAGGAAGCACGTCAAGACGGCGTTGATCTGCTGGAAGAGGGCCGGCTGTTGGCACTCATCCGGTCCAGCATCTACCAGTAGAGCCTGCGTCGATACTACAACAGGAAGGTCAGGCCAAGATCCTTTCAAGAAGGCGACCTTGTGCTCCGGCTGATCCAACGAACGACCGGCCAGCACAAGCTATCGGCACCTTGGGAAGGCCCCTTCATCATTAGCAAGGTGCTAGGGAATGACGCCTACTACTTGATCTTCGCCCAGAAGCCCCGAGCGCGCAAGAGGGACGACTCTGGCAAAGAGATAGAACGCCCGTGAAATGCAAATCTTCTTCGAAGATTTTACAGTTGATGCAGTATGTATCACACTACCCCTTTGTATTAAAGTACTAAGACTTTGGGCCCCCCGAGACGAGCTCGGGGACTGCCCTTTTTGTTATCTGTACGATAAGAATTATGCCTCCAAGTACATTACTTTCATTACAAGCCGCTTGGCACCGGGCTTGACTAGTCGGCCCGGGGACTCGCCGCCTTGCGCTATGAGAAGCTTCCAGCAGTCAGACAAGTAGTGTGCGGTGCCCAATCTGCCTCCTGGCGAAGCCGCAGCTCGCAGAGCGACTGTGAGGCAGGCAGGAGTGAGGAAGAGCGGGCACCCACACGAAAAACGGCTAAGGACCTAAAGCACGAATATAGCATAAGACAGCCTCCAGCATTTTTGAAGCGGAAGGCCGACTCATGAGTAGCCGGCTCGCCGTCTTCATTAGCCTCTACTAAGGATGGCCGACTCTTGTGTAGTCGGCATGTCGCTTCCTATCCGACTTGCTAAAGAAACTCTAAACGGCCAAATCCTTGCCTTCCCAAAGTAGCCAAGCACTTGACCCAGCGACAGTCCGCAGAGCGGCTGTTCGACTGACAAGGCAGCGACTAAAGGAAGGCGGCAAAGGGAAAAAGCCTAAAGAGCAATAAGTAAGGAAAGACGGAAAGCAGATTAATATTTACATAGGCCCTTGGCCGAATCTTCGGATAGAAGTTCAAGATACACCCCGCAGGTGGAATTGTTCGAATCTAACAAAGTTTTCAAAAGATTACTAAGACAGACAAAACAGAGGCGAAAAAGCAGCCTAGGAGGCGGCGTCTGGGATTGGAGGATCGGAGGAGACGACGGTGTCAGGCGCCGGGGCAGTCGGCTGGGCGGTCTCGGTTTGATCGCCTCCAGCAGCAGTCGTTTTCTCCTGACGCGCCTCGTTGCTGGAGGCGCGGTCGAGCTGAGGCTGGCCGCCTGCTCCATCTTCTGGCACCACCGCTTCGCCTTCGGCCTCCGCCTCGTCCTCCTCCTCAGTGCTGGAGTCGATCACCTCCGCCGAGTCCTCGCCATACTCCGGGTTCATCCCGAACCACTCTACCGGCACTTCCTTGCCGCCTTCAGCCCGCTCGGGCACGAAGACGCTGGTGTCCGTGTACTCGGCGATGGCCGCCGCACGCTCGACAAGGGCGCCCTCCACGACCTCCAGTTCGGCCTGGGCTTCTGACCGGAACGCGGCCAGGCGGTCCAGGTCCAGCCCTGGATACCACGCCTTGACAAACTCCAAGGACCGATGCGCTCCGGCCCGGGCCGAGGAGCCCTTCCAGGCCTCAAGACGGCCGGCAGCGACTTCTAGCCAGTCAGCGGTCCGACTGGTGGTGTGCAGAGCTGGCATATCCGGCCACAAAGCGGCAACCGCCTGGGCGCCGGCACGCTGAAGCCGGCGCATCTGCCGGTGGACCGGACGAAGACGGGCTTCAATGCTCAGGAGCTGTTCATCAAAGGTTCGGGGGGCATTGGTGGCGATCTCCTCACCATTCGCCCTTCGTGCCGTACGAGCAGCCTCGATGGCCAGAGGGACCGCCTGCGAGTGGCCAGGGAAGAAGTATGCCAAGACGAAAAAGAAGAAAGTCGAAAATCAGAAGTCGGCCCGACACTTAGTTGGAAGCGCGAAGAAGCGAAAGAAACATACCATCCACAATATCCTCGATCTCGTGGAAGCCGGAGGTCAGCATCGCCTCCCTGTCAGTCCAGGAGGAGCGCTCGCTCTCGAACTCGGCCAGGAGAGCGGCTTCCTTCTTCTCGGCCTCGTCCTGCGCCTTCTTGAGCATCTCCTTCTGCTCGGCGAGCTGCGCCACCAGCAGGTCGCGCTCTGTGGCGAGCCTGTCACACTCCTCCTCCTTGGCGCGACGGGCGGTATTGGCCTCGCCCAGCTGCTCCTGAAGAGCGGCGTTGGCTCCTGAAAATCGAAAGAGAAAACGAATCAGTCGTCAACAAAGAAGATCGCTGGGAAGATCCGGCCCGACTGCTCAGGAGTCAGCATGAATCTCGGGGACTACAGCCCGCGGGTGCGCCAGCGCGCCCCCGCGAAGAAGAAGAACTCACTCCAGCTTTCCGACAAGTCGGCAGCCCGCTTGCTCAACTCCTCAACATTGCGGTTGAAGGCAGTGGCGCGGAGGTTGTGATACTCCTGCAATAAGTCATTGAAGACGAAGTTAGTGTTTGGAACTCGCCAGAGGGAGTTCCGAACCGCCTGCTCAGCAGCCGGCCCGGGACTCGGGGACTACACCCAGTGGGTGCGCTGACGCGCCCCCACAGAGAAAAACAAGAATAAAGAAGGAGAAGAAACTTACTCGGATGGCCGTTCGCCCAGCCAGATGCACTCTGGTGCAGGCCTGGAGGGCGTCGCCTTCGGCCCGCAACTTCTCCTGGACTTCCAGGAGCGATTGATTTAGCGGCCCGGTGCCGCCTCCGTGCACCCACCCGATGGGCGCCACGGCGTCTAGAGCTGCCGAGCTGGCAGCGGCGATCTCCTGAGGTCGCGGCGCCGAGGTCGCCCTCTCAAGACGGCGACGCACCGGCGAGGTGACTTGGAGAAGCAGCCGCGCTTCGGCCTCGTCCACGGCCGGCGGCTCCGATGGATCCACCGGCTGTTTCCCGTGCGGCCTCCCAGACGGCGGTGGAGGTGGCGGCGGCACGAGAGCATCCGACATGGAGGCCTCGCTGCTCTCCTTCTCCATGATGGGGTTCTCGGTGCTGGCTCCCCCGGTCTGCCCCGTGAACTCCGGAGGCGGCGGTGCAGACGATAGTGGGGGGACGAGCATCGCCGATCGGCGACGCGCGACCTCCTCGGCGCGCCATCTTGCCGCAAGGGCGGCTTCGACATCATCCAGCTTTTCTGGGCGGAGGCGGCCGCCCTGTCGGCCTCCGCCTTCTCCAAACGCGTGGCCTCCTCCTCCTCGCGCTTCTCCCGCGCATTCCGCTCCGTTGCCTCCTGGAGGTCGGCGGCAGGGTTGGGCCGCGGAGTATTGGCGGACGTCTCTGCCGACCCCATGACGGAGGGGATGGCGACTCTCTCAAGGGAGAGATGGGCCCTGAGGAAGAGTGGAGGTAATATGTAAACGAAGACTCGGACAAGATTCAACGAAGAAAATAAAGAGCGTAAAGACTTACGCGGATACTAGCGGCGGCTTTCTCACTTCCCTTCGGAAGCGGTTGGCCTTCGCGGCCGCCTCCTCTCGTCTAGTCGCGGCGGCCGCCCCCTTGAACTTCTTCAATTTACCGCCGGGCGCACTCGGCCCGGCATGACGCCTCTTCGCGCCGCCTTGGCCGGCGGAGGAGCCGGCGCCCGACGGGCCGATCTTCAGCTGGTGGCGCAGGGCGACTTCGCCCTCGGCGTCGTCGTCAGGCCAGTCGGCGAAGGTGGCCGAGGGCCTGAAGTCGCCTTCCTCCCCCCTCCCCCGCCTTCAACATCGACTTCCATCGCCGCCGCCCCCAAGTCGGGGTCGTCGACGTCGCTCTCTGCGCGGTCAGGAACATACTCGCGGGGCTGCCTCGTGGCGCCGGCGGCAGGCTGCATAAGAGGATTCTAGTTCAGAAGAAGCTAACAAGAGTCAGAAGCCGTAGTCGGCTGCGGAAAAAGATAAAACAGCAGGGAGACGCGACTTACCACTGGTGGAGGGTTGACGCGCGAGTACGGCTCCTTGCCGAACTGCCAGTGCGCGATGTAATTTACCATGTTCGCCACCTCCTTGCTGGGCATCTCCTTGGTGCTCGTCTGACTTGGGTCTCGGAGGCCGCTCATCTGACAGATCAGGTGAGGCCGGCCTTGGAGCGGGAGAACTCGGCGCGCCACGAAGGCGGCCAGCAAGTCGGCCACGACGAGTCCCTCCGACTGCGTCAAGACTCAGAGTCGCGCCACGGCAGCGGCTCTGGCGGGAGTCAGCGTCTTGACTCGGTGGGACCAGCTGGGGAGCCGCCCAGTCAGGGGAGCGGCATTGTAGGGCGGCAGGTTGACCCAGTCGCCGTATGAGGTGAGGTTCTTCACTTAGAAGTACGAGCGCTGTCACATCTTCACCAACTTGATCAGCGTGATGGGAGGAAAGGGGTTGTCGGTCGTCGAGCGCCGCATTGCGATGAATGCGCCGCACTGGGCCGGCGATGTGCGTGCCGAGCTTAGAAGAGAAGAATTCTCCCCATAGCTCGATGGTGGGGAGAACGCCGAGGAAGCCTTCGCACAGGGTGGCAAAGGCGGAAAGCAGCACCACCGTGTTTGGTGTGAGGTGGTGCGACTGAAGGCTATGGAACTCCAGGAATGAGCGGAAGAAGCCGCTTGCCGGCAGCCCCAGGCCGCGCATAAGGTGCGAGCGGAAGATGACCCGCTCGCCCTCTTCCGGCGCTTGCCGGATTTCCCCCTCCGGCGCGGCGCGGGCGCGCACGAGGTCCGCGCTGGGGAGACGGCGGGTCTGGCGGAGGAACTCGATGTGTTCTTCCTCTACCTCCGAGCCGTCCCATACGCCGGAGCGCACGGCAGAGGCCGCGGCGGAGGAAGAGCTCATCGCTGCGGTAGGATGCGCTCCTGCTCGACGGTGGAGGAAGGAGGGAGAAGAAGCAAGATGAGGTGGGGCAGCGGGGAAGAAGGGCGCGCAAGCTGTGCCGCTCCGCTTCCCCCCGCCTACTTATAGCCCTGCGGGCTGAGAAGCCGAGGGGGCGGGCGTGGGATTAACTGCGCACAATGCCCCACGCCGCCCCACGATTTACCCACGAAGTTACTGCACGCAGTAACGACGTGGGAAAACCAACCGTCCTCAGCCACAACGGATCCGTCCGTATGCCGAGGCGCGGTAGTGGCGGGCCCCGCCTGACGGCCCGTCCCGTCGCGCGCGTGGGCAGGCAGACTGTTCTCCCCACGTGGCGCCGCGCGATAGAACCGCCCTAATGGCTGCGGGGAAGCGTACCAGGCACGCCGCCTGGTTTCCCGCCGCAACCTTCGAATTGAGGCTCTTCGCCGAAACTCCGACTTTCGACAGTCGGCCCAAGGGAAGACCGCAGCCGAGTCCCAGAGTCTGCCCTTTTAAAAAGATTGAAGCTGTTGAAGCCCCACAATACAGCGACCGCAGGGTTTCACCAGCTTCGGGGACTACTGTCGGAGTAATGGGCCACGGGTAGGCTAACCCGAGCCCCAGGACATTTCAAGACATCGGGGCAGGCCACGCCCCTCAGGCCGAGTCCCGGGGACGACTCCAAGATATGCCGAGTCCCAGGCGGCGGTTCCCAGATAAGCCGACTCCCAGGCGGCGACTTCCAGGGAGGCCGACTACGGAGAGTCGGCCCAACACTCCTCCCTTATCCCGAAGTACGACGCAAGGTACGGTTGCGGCATAGTCGTTTCCCCCCTGCCTACGAAGGGCCGGCATGGCTACAGTAGGCCGTACTGCTGGAAGATCTCCGGTGGGATACAACACTGTTGCCATGCCTGCCCTGACCTCAGCCACAGTACGCAGTGCACTGTGCCCACGACGCCGGCCTGTACGACCCGAAGGCGGCAGGACCGCCTGTCAGTGAGAGGGCCGAAGCCGGCCTGGGCACCCCGAAGACGGACTCGTGGGAGTCGACCTCCCTGGAGTCGGCCGACTCCTCCCGGGCCCCACGAGCCATTAATCAGATAAGATGGGAAATGGCGACGGTGATCGTCCAATAGACGGCGCCACTGTTGCCACGACCCGATGACCGAGCCTGCGTCACCAGGAGTGCCGCTATAGTATCAAGCCTGTCTGCGGGACCCGCCAGTCGGCGGGCCCCAGAAGCCGGCGGGAAGGACGACGGCCTGAGAGACAGACGGCTGGGACCCGCGCCCAGCCGGATTACTATTGTACCCCCAGGGGGTAGGCCTATATAAACCCCCCGGGGCACCCATGCAAAGGGTTCGACCCGAGAGAGGAAGATAGACCAGATAGCCTAGGGAGGAGAGAGCTAGCCTTGCCCTCTTCCACCTCCAGAAACAGCTCCAGGAGCACCATTGTAGTTACCTTGCTTTAGTGATCATGCGGAGACCCCGCAAAGCAGCAGTAGGGGTGTTATCTCCTAGGAGAGCCCTGAAGCTGGGTAAGTTCCGCCGGCGTGCATGTCTTTGCCTCATCCCGCTTCCAGGCACCGGCGACGTTCTACTCGCTCCCACCATGATAAGCCATCCTTTGGCATATGTCGTATCCAATCCCCGACACAGCGCCACCTGGATCTTCATGGCAGAGTCAGCGTTGGCGTACTTGTCTGCCGACACCATGAGCGCGGCCATGGTGGCCGGCTTGGAGCCTAGAAGCTTGTGCTTGAGGAGGGTGCCATCTCGGCACCCGCTGACGAAGTATTGGATCGCCTGGACTTCATGGACACCCTCGCAGCTGTTCCGGAGCTCGGTCCAGCGTGCGAGGTACTCGCGGCCGGTCTCGGTCGGCCTCTGCACGCACATGGCGAGCTGGCTGGGGCGACCGGGCCGCTTGTACGTCCCCGTGAAGTTGCGGACAAATGCTTCCTCGAAATCGACCCATGCGTTGATGCTGCCCATCGGCAGGCTGTTCAACCATGTGCGAGCCGATCCTTGGAGCATGAGCGGTGCGTAGCACATGGCGAGATGACGATTGGCGCCGGTGATGCCAATGGCCGTGGTATAGTCGGTGAGCCAATCTTCTGGCTTCACGGTCCCATTGTACTTGGGGGTGTCGCGGGGAAGCACGAACCCCTTGGGGAAGGGCTCCTCCCGGATGCGTGGGCCGAAGCACGCCGGCCCGATAGCGCCGCTCTCCTCCACCTCCAGGGAGTGAGCGAGCTGATCGAGGCGGTGGCGCGCGGGCCGAGTCGACTGGCGGCCAGGCCTCGAGGGGCTGGGTCAGCTGGAGCCAGACGCCGGCCGTGTTGCCGGGTCCGTGCTGGGTCTCTGGGGCAGGCTCATTGCCCAGAGCGTCGGCGGCGGTGCTGGCCGGGTTACACCGGGTCCAGGCTTGGCCGGAGTGCGCCTCGCTGGGCGGCGAGGAGGCCGTGTGCAGGAGTTCGCCAGGCCCGCCAAGGCGGACGGAGCCGGACCCGGCCAGCTGGTGAGCTGGTTGAGGCGATCCTGCTGGGTGTTGGTGGCATGGAGGAGCTCACGCATCCTCCCAATGCGCTCCTTGAGCTCCTCGCCCGCGAGCTGGTCGAGGCCGACCGTGGCTGCCTCAGCAGCGCGCATGTTCTTGACTGGGGTCTCGTAGACGGTCCGGACGGCGCCGAAGGCCCGGCCGATCGCTCCTCCCCGGGCACGAGTATCGGCGGCCCGGCTCGGCTCGGCCGCGGTGGGCGTGAATCTGTGGGCGGTGTCATGCTCCATCTGAGCAGCTTCCAGGCGACGCCTGGTGGTGGCCAGCGTCTCGGACAGGTCTAGCATCTGCTGGCGCCTGTCCTCGAGCTGGGTTCGGGCTTCAGCGACGTTGGTGGCATCGGCGTTGGTGCCGATGGGGATGCGGAGGCTCTGCATCGCGGCGCGCAGCGGGTCGAACGGCTCCGTCCGTGCTGTGGCGGCTGCGGCTTTGGCGGCTCTTCTCGCCTTGCTCGACGAGGAAGAGGCGCCATCACCAGTGATGAAGACCTCCATGTGGGCGTCCATCGCCCCGGTAGTGAATCCGCCGCTGAGAGAGAGCGGGGAGTCGGAGTAGCTGAGCACCTCGCTGGGGTACTCGTTGACCGCGAGCGCGTCGGAGATGCGCAGCGTGGAGAAGGAGGCGGCAAGCGTGCCGATGACATCGTCCGCCAGAGCGACGGACTCATCGAAGTAGGAGAAGGGCCCGTCCAAAGCATGCTTCCGGCTAGCTCCTCGAGCTGCCCCACGGTGGGCGCCAACTGTCGTGGTGGGCGCACGGCAGATGCCAAGGGATGGCTAAAGAGAAGAGGAGGCTCGAGGGCGCTGGTGGGCTCCAGAGGCGAGGTTGATATGCGCGGGCGCGGGGCGCCGGACATACCCAGGTTCGGGGCTCTCCAGAGAGATAACACCCCTAGTCCTGTCGAGTTTAGTTGGATGGCTGATAGTACAATGTTGCTCTTGGAGCTGCATGGGGGAGGAAGGAGGCTGGCCAAGGCTTGGGCTGCTCCTTCTCCCTGATGTTGCTATGCAGTGGCTAGTCCTATGCTTGCCTGGGTTTCTCTTTCTTGCCTGCTTATCTCGTATTTCTTTGCATGCCTTTGTAGGCGTGGGCTCCTGGGGGGTTTTATAGATCAACCCACCCAGGGTTACAATGGTAATATGCCGAGTCGGGGGCCCCGTATTGTCGGTGTCCAGGGTACCGGGCTGGGTCCCGCTTGTGGGCTTGTGGTTCGCCGGGTTCCCCTAGGTGCGGGCCCCGCGTACCTAGGGGGGATGTGCGCCGTCTTGTCGATCGTCATGGCGTGGCCGAGCCGAGCTGCGCACAATGTTCTCCGTCAGGCCGCCGCTTGCTGTCATCAGCGGTGAAGGCGGGTACACTGTTGCCGTGCCAGCCCTGGTCAGCGGGTAGGTAAGGGGCACTGTTGCCACGCTCCGGCTGACCACGGGCATGAGCGGGAGCACTGTAGTCTTGGTCAACGGTGATTGAGGTCTCGTCCCATCGTACGGCCTGGATGGGACGGGAGCTGACCCGTGGCTGGGTTGCCGTGGACGCCACGGGTGGGTTGGCTTGTTGGGGAAGCCACAGTTGCGCCGGGTTGAATTGCCTTGCGCCAGCCGCCGCGGCCGGGTCGACGTACCTTGCCGAGTCGAGGGTCTTGGACGGGTTGCGGGCCTTGCCGGGTCGAGCGACCCGGCCTGGCGCACGCCGGTTTGCGGGGCGATGCGGGCACTGCTGTTTTTGAAATAGATCCGAGTTCCGTTGCCTGCCCGGGGTTCATCCCCCCGACATCCACCATGCTTGCTAACTATACTTTTAGGGGTGGAATATCTAAAAAACTTGGTGATCCAGGAGTACCCACTATACCATGCTCCATTAAAAGAAATTATGTTAAAACTGCTTTATGTGATCTTGGAGCCGGTGTTAGTGTTATGCATCTTTCCTTATATCGTAGACTTGAATTAAATAAGTTGGCACCTACTGAGATATCTTTGCAAATGGCCGATAAATCAACTGCTATACCTGTTGGTATTTGTGAGGACGTGCCTGTTGTTGTTGCAAACGTTACTATCTTAACAAACTTTGTCATTCTTGATATTCCTGAGGACGACAGTATGTCGATTATCCTTGGTAGACCCTTTTTAAATACTGCAGGTGCTGTTATTGATTGCAACAAAGGCAATGTTACCTTTCATGTTAATGGTAATGAGCATATGATATACTTTCTGAGGAAACAACCTCAAGTTCACAGTATAAATTCTATTGGAAAAATTCCATCAATAATTATTGGAGGTTTTGAATTTCCTCTTCCTACTGCAAAAGAAGAAGTATGGTATTCTTATTATTGGGGATGTTCATATCCCAGTTGAGGTAACCTAGTGTCATTTCGAAATTTCTCCGGTTTCATGCGATTCGGAATGAGTTTGTTAACAAGACTTGATCAACCTTGTTAGTGGATTCCTTTTGATGAGCATGAGATGGATGAAGTTAGAATGCACAACTCTCTGTTCCCTTCTTTTACTTCCTGTTACTTAGAATAAATAAAGTAAAAATAGTATATTCTGTCTGTTTTCTGAATTATCCATGCAATAAAAAATATCCCGAAAATAAAAGTTCTCCAAATGCCTTGCCAATTTAATATGATTTTTTCTGAAATATTTAAGAATATTTGGCACTAAGAACATAGCAGGGGGGCAAGCACCTGGCCACGAGGGTCCAGGGCGCGCCCCCTGCCTCGTGGGCCCATGGTGGCCCCCTCCACTCATTCCTGCACCCATGCACTTCTTCTTCCTCCCAAAAAACTCACTATCTAGCTCAAGCACGAGTTCTAGCTCATTTTGCTGCCATTTTCTATCTCCTTGCTCAAAACTCCATTCACAAAACTGATTTGGGGGATTGTTCTTTGGTATGGGACTCCTCCAATGGTCCAATTAGTTTTTGTTCTAGTGCTTTATTTATTGCAAATTCTTACTGATAAGGTGACCCTGTTCTTGAGCTTGCATGTCAAATTTAGTTGGTCCCAAGTAGTTCTAATGCATGATAAGGTCTCTAGGCACTTGTGGGAGTAGTTGCTATCAATCTTCTTGAGTTTGGTTTACTTTTATTTTGAGTGACTAAAAATTTCAAAAAATTTTTATAGGAAGAAATATGTCCAGGAAAATGTATCAAGGTGGTTCTTCAAGGAAGAAAGGACCCAGGCTCGCAATACATGAGAAGGATGATGAACCACCAAGAGTAGCCCACGTGCGGCCTTGTGAATGGCTGTCAGAGGAGTTTATGGCTCGAGCAGGCATTAAGGATGAATTCGATGCATATGTGTGTAATGCTGATCTTGAGGAATTCATGCAAGATAAGTGCCCTCAATACCACTATTTGACTGATTCATTTGTGAGAAGGTTTAAATTTACATCTTCGTGCAATTCTCAGAATGTCCTGTTCAATCTTTATGATAAATCTTATACCATGGACTTAGAAGACTTTACTACTGCTTGTAAACTCCCGCAGTGGAGCAGTGTTAATGAAACTCGTAAATTTGAATATAAAGACTTTCTTGCTAGTATCACTATGGGAGAATCCAGAGAAATAGCACAAGCTACCATAGGGAGCATTCACTTTCCTGCTATACATTATTTTGCTCTCTTCATTGGTAGATGCATTAACGGTAAAGATGAAGCATGTCACATGTGTGTTCCCGATCTTTGTGTTCTCAAGAGTGCTTTATTAGATGATAAACAATACAACTTGGGGGCAATTGGTGCACGTAGGTTGCATAATAATGGTTTAGTTGGAGATTTGGTTGGAGGAATTTATGCGACCCGTATGGCTAATTATCTTGGTATACCTATACATGAAAATGATACGGAGTTGCCTCCCGCTTATTTAGATTACAATGCCATGGTTAGTCATCACTTTCTTGAGAGTAATGAACAATTCCTCCAGTATCGACTAATCTTTGACAGACGTCGCGCTGTCCATATTACTCTCCCTGCTCCTGCCCTCTTTGACTATTAGGCAAAAGGAAGATATGTTATAACCAGGGAGGAGGCGAATGAGTACGAGAGGAGGACGGAGGCGGCTCGCCGCCATGCTGTAGCTCAGGAGGCAATGACTGCTGCATCTCAGTACGACCCCAGTTACAACTTCGGATATCTACCAGGCCATCCATGGGCATAGACCAACTTAGGCCAAAAGCCTAAGCTTGGGGGAGTACATATTTCTCACCGACATTACATTCATGTTCACACACTCATCCTAGTTGTCGGTGCTCATACTTTTTCATTGTACTATCCATGCTAGTTTAGTTTATTTTCTTGCTTTCTTCTCATGTGTTTAAATAATCTTAAGAAAAACAAAAAAAAATTAGTAATAGCTTTTAGCTAGTTTATTTTCCATGCATGTAGTAGTACTAATTAAAAGAAAACTCAAAAATATTTCTCGTTCTTCTTTTTTCTTGTTGGGAGCTTTCCCGTGTAAATAGTTCTATTTCTTTTCTCTTCTTTAGGGGTTGAAGGAGAAGACCTTGATGAAATTGTTGAGTGGCTCTTTTATGCATAATTAATTGATTTAACCAAGAGCCCATATTACCTTGTCTTCTTGCTTGAAATTGAATTCTTGCAGATTTCAGCTTAGTCCAATGCACGTGCACTATTATTATTATTCACACCGTTCGGTCGTGCAAGTGAAAGGCGATAATGATGATATATGATGAAATGATTGAGATAAGAGGAGCTGGTACGAACTCGACCTATCTTGTTTTTGTAAGTATGATTAGTTTATCATTCCTGATTCAGCCTATTATGAATAAACATGTTTGCAATGACAATTAGAGATTGTAGTTTCTTATGCCATGCTTAATTAGCTAGGAGTTTATAATGGTTTACCTTGTGTGCCAACATGTTATTAAAATGGTTGTAATATGGTATGATAGGGTGGTATCCTCCTTTGAATGATTCGAGTGACTTGACTTGGCACATGTTCACGCATGTAGTTGAAACAAATCAACATAGCCTTCACGATATTTATGTTCATGGTGGATTATATCCTACTCGTGCTTGCACTCAGTGTCTATTAATTTTAATGCATGTTCATGGCTGTTGTCGCTCTCTAGTTGGTCGTTTCTCAGTCTTTTTCTAGCCTTCACTTGTACTAAGCGGGAATACTTCTTGTGCATCCACTTCCATAAACCCCAAAGTTATTCCATATGAGTCCACCATACATTCCTATATACGATATCTACCCACCGTTCCAAGTAAATTTGTATGTGCCAAACTCCAAACCTTCAAATGAAATTCTGTTTTGTATGCTCGAATAACTCATGTATCAACTAGGGCTGTCTGTATCTTCCATGCTAGGCGGGTTATTCTCAAGAGGAGTGGACTCCGCTCCTCACTCACGAGAAAATGGCTGGTCACCGGGATGCCCAGTCCCATGCTCAAATCAAATCAAAATAATTAAACAAAACTCCCCTAGGATTGTTATTAGTTGGAGGCACCCGTTGTTTCGGGCAAGCCATGGATTGATGCTTATTGGTGGAGGGGGAGTATAAACTTTACCATTCTGTTTGGGAACCGCCTATAATGTGTGTATGTAGCATGGAAGATATCGAGATCTCTCAGTTGTTATGTTGACAATGAAAGTATACCACCCAAAATATTATTATCTCCATTTCAAAATCGAGCTCTGGCACCTCTACAAATTCCTGCTTCCCTCTGCGAAGGGCCTATCTTTTTACTTTTATGTGAGTCATCACCCTCTTATTTAAAAGCACCCGCTGGAGAGTACTGCTCTCATTTGCACGCATTGCTATTAGTTGATATTGGTTATGACTATGACTGGATCTCTTTTACCATGAATTACAATGTTTACTCAGTCCTTGATCTTTAAAGGTGCTCTGCATTTATGTTTTGCGGTCTCAGAAAGGGCTAGCGAGATACCATCTGGTTATATCATATTATGATTGTTTTGAGAAAGTGTTGTCATCCGAGTTTTATTGTTATTGCTCGCTAGTTGATTATGCCATTTATATGAGTAAATATGAGACCTAAGTGTTATTGTGAATATGGTTAGTTCATAATCTTTGCTGAAAACTTGAATGCTGGCTTTACATATTTGCAACAACAAGAGAAAACAGAGTTTTTAAAGTTTTTCTTTATCACTTTCAGTTTATCAACTGAACTGCTTGAGGACAAGCAAAGGTTTAAGCTTGGGGGAATTGATACGTCTCCGCCATATCTACTTTTCCATACACTTTTGCCCTTGTTTTGGACTCTAACGTGCATGATTTGAATGGAACTAACCTGGACTGACACTGTTTTCAGGACAACTGCCATGGTGTTATTTTTGTGCAGAAATAAAAGTTCTCGGAATGACCTGAAACTCCACGAAAGTTATTTTGGAATTAATAAAAAATACTGGCGAAAGAATCAAGGCCAGGGGGCCACACCCTATCCACGAGGGTGGGGGGCGCGCCCCCTCCCCTAGGGCGCGCCCCCTCCCCTAGGGCACGCCCCCTGCCTTGTGGGCCCCCTGGTGCTCCACCGACCTCAACTCCAACTCCATATATTCACGTCCGGGGAGAAAAAAATCAAGGAGAAAGATTCATCGCGTTTTACGATACGGAGCCGCCGCCAAGCCCTAAACCCTCTCGGTAGAGCTGATCTGGAGTCCGTTCGGGGCTCCAGAGAGGGGAATCCGTCGCCGTCATCATCATCAACCATCCTCCATCACCAATTTCATGATTCTCACCGCCGTGCGTGAGTAATTCCATCATAGGCTTGCTGGACGGTGATGGGTTGGATGAGAGTTACCATGTAATCAAGTTAGTTTTGTTAGGGTTTGATCCCTAGTATCCACTATGTTCTGAGATTGATGTTGCTATGACTTTGCTATGCTTAATGCTTGTCACTAGGGCCCGAGTGCCATGATTTCAGATCTGGACCTATTATTTTTCATGAATATATGTGAGTTCTTGATCCTATCTTGCAAGTCTATAGTCACCTATTATGTGTTATGATCCGACAACCCCGAAGTGACAATAATCGGGATACTTCTCGGTGATGACCATAGTTTGAGGAGTTCATGTATTCACTAAGTGTTAATGCTTTGGTCCGGTACTCTATTAAAAGGAGGCCTTAATATCCCTTAGTTTCCATTAGGACCCCGCTGCCACGGGAGGGTAGGACAAAAGATGTCATGCACGTTCTTTTCCATAAGCACGTATGACTATATTTGGAATACATGCCTACATTACATTGATGAACTGGAGCTAGTTCTGTGTCACCCTATGTTATAACTATTACATGAGGAATCACATCCTACATAATTATCCATCACCTATCCAATGCCTACGAGCTTTTCACATATTGTTCTTTGCTTAGTTACTTTACCGTTGCCACTGTTACAATTACTACAAAACTGCTACTATTACTTTTGCTACTGCTACCGTTACTTTCATACTTCTTGCTACTAAATACTTTGCTGCAGATACTAAGTTATCCAAGTGTGGTTGAATTGACAACTCAACTGCTAATACTTGAGAATATTCTACCCTCGAAAACTGTTGCGATCCCCTATACTTGCGGGTTATCAATCACCAACGGATCTTCAAAAGATTGCGAAAGTTCACATAATCCACATAAACGATGGACAAGTTTAAAGTACATTACTAAAAACTTGAAATTAAAGATGGAGACGGCGGATCTTCACCACTTCCTCGTCGACCCTTTGCCCTTCCGGTCGCCCGCGCTGCTGTAGGCACTTGCGACAGGAGGCGGGTCATCAGAGTCGCTGTCGTCGTAAGAAGAAGAGTAGACGACGATGCATCCCTTCAAACACCGGCCGCCCGGTCCTGCCCGCCTTACCGTTCTTCCTCCGGAGCCGACGGTCATCTGTCTCCGCGGTCCTAAGTGACATGGGGTAGACTCAAGCGAGGATGCACCCCTCCTTGTTAGGCACTGCCGGCAACCTGCGACAACGGTAAATGGATTGCTCCACCTCCTCCATCTTCCTTGCCCGCTGCCTCTTGCGACGGGTGGCACGCGCCTCCGATTCCGGCTCGTGCGTACGCGATGCTGGCATAGCGGGCACTAGAACCCACTACTGCCCTTGCGGAGTAGCGTTTGATGAGGGAGATGGATGACAAAGGGGGAGGGGGGTTGAGCTGCCCATGAGGAGCTGCACGCAGACCAGGAGGGGCCAGCTCCGGAGCCGATGGACGAACGGCAACAGAGCAGATCCGGAACCGCCCCTCGTGTCCACCAGCGACCGCTCCATCGCAATACGGAGGGTCATCTCCTCCTTGTCATCGATGGAGCCATTAGAGCGGCTACCGAAGCTCGACATGCTCGTCGGAGAGGGAATTGGAGCGATTGCCGGATCAAATCAGAGAAGGGGAGAAGAGATGGAGCGAAGCAGAACGAAGTAACTGTAAGGTTTCTGGATTGGGGTTTTTATGGGGACAGAATGGGGTCGATGGTGGGTCGGGGTGATGTGGTGGATGCGTCTGGGCCGCTCCATATCCGTCTTACATTTGGACTGGATATGAGGGGCATCGGATAATGCAGGCGTTTGAGGTAGGTTTGGGACACCTGGGTGGGTCGGTTTTCTGAACCGGGTTGCACATCCGAACAATTGAGGCACACCGCTGTAGATGCTCTAAGAGCATCTCCAACAATCGCGCTATATATGCGCCGTGCTGAAAAAGTAGTGGTTTTAGCGTGCGCGCTACCGTTCCCGGCGCTCCAGCGGACGCGCAAAAACCGCGCGCGCGGCATATGTAATTCAGCGCGCGGGCGGAAATGCCATCACGCGCCGCTTATTTGCTGCGCCCGCTGCCGCGCGCTGGACTCTCGAGCGCTCGTGCGCAACTCCACCTACCCATCCAGTCGCGCCGCCGCCGCCGCCCGCGCCACCCCATTTATCCGGCGACCGTTCCGACGCTTCCCCTGTCTCTTCCCGCGCGTCCCCGGCTTCCTCCCTCTCTCTCTCTAGTTAGCGCCGCCCATCGCGCGCGGCAGTCCTCCGACGAACAGTGCCCGGTCGCCCACCGCCGCTTGCGTCCGCAAGGTGTTCGACAAAAGGCCCGCAAGGTATGTATTGCTTCCAACTTCCACATTTTTACATGAAATTTGGTGCATGTTGTTTATAGCCTATTTTTGAACATTTTAGATGAGTTCATCATATGATTCTTCCGAAGAAGAATTTGATATGGAAGAGGAGGAGGATCTTGCAATGATCCTAGCTATGCACATCAATAAAAAACTGAAGCACGGTGGTTCGGTTATGGGTCGGCAGAAAATTTGGAGGGGTAGGATTGATGCCCACAACAGATTGATGAGGCACTATTTTGTGGAGAATCCCACATACCCCGAGTCATACTTTCGTCGCCCGTTTAGAATGAGCACCGAGTTGTTCAGGCGCATTACAGAGAAACTAGCGAGCCATGACCGGGTTTTTCAGCGGAGGAGGAATGCCGCCGGAGAGCTCAGGCATAGCACCTTTCAGAAGGTGATAGTCGCTTTGCGTATGTTGGCATACGGTATCCCCGCTGATCTAGTTGATGATCACTTGGCCATGGGTGAGAACCAAGCCATCATGTGTGTCAAGCGCTTCGTAGTCGGATTTGTGCAAGTGTTTGGCCCGGAGTACTTGAGAACTTCCAATGTTGAAGACGTCACAAGGCTATTGGAGATGAACAAAGCTCGCGGGTTCCCAGGTATGCTTGGCTCTGCATGCATTGGAGTTGGAAGAATTGTCCAAAGGCATGGCATGACCAATTCCACGGACAAAAAAAGGGTTCCACTATAATCCTTGAAGCGGTGTTCGACCAAGAGACTTGGATTTGACATGCTTTTTTTTGGAATGCCTGGATCTTTGAATGACATCAACGTTGTCAACCGGTCACCACTGATGAGTAAGATTGCAAATGGTGAACTGCCACCGGTGCAGTTTGTAGCTAATGGTCGCACATACAACCATGGCTACTATCTTGCGGATGACATCCATTCAAAGTGGCAAACATTTGTCAAGCCGTTGAAAAAACCGGAAGGTAAGAAATATCTTGATTTCCACAATGCTCAGGCGGCGGCTAGAAAAGATGTGGAGAGAACTTTTGGGATTTTGCAAGCCCAATTTGCTATTGTGAGAGGACCGACTAGATTTTAGGATAAGAAGATGCTTTGGTACATAATGCACGCTTGTGTGATCATGCACAACATGATCATCGAGAATGAGCGTGGCCAAGATGTAGACTACTCTCACTATGAGCTCTTGGGACACTCTGTGCGAGTGCGGCGGAGGGCTGAAAGGGTGGCCTGTTTTGTTGCCTTCTATCATGCCATTCGACGTCCGGCATCGCATAATGAAATCAAGAAGGATCTCATTGAGGAGTGGTGGGCTTGAAATGGCCGCCAAAGAGCATCATGATTGTGTGTTTGATATTGTATTGTAGAACTATTTGTTGTATTTCATGAAAAATACTATTTGTTTGATGAGTTGTAATAAATTGAACTATTTATTTTAAACTTGGTTGAATGATGTTTGTGATTTAAAAATTATATGCCATGTCTTTGTTTTGTGGATGTGTTGTGACAAAATGTAACAAATGTGATGCGCCGGCTGCTCGCGTACGCTGCATTTTAGCGCGACTGCTGGAGCCAGCGCTGCGCGCCGTGCAAAACTTGACGATGGGCGCGCCGCAAACCAGATTTTAGCGCGCCGCGCATTGAGCGCCTGTTGGAGATGCTCTAAGTTGCTCAAAAAAATTATCTAAAAAAAGTTACCCACAGAAAAAACATGAAAAATGCGTCTTCCTCCTCTGTCGCTCCACCCCCGAAACCCCACCGACCACTCACCACTCTCACTCGCGGCACGGTCCGGCGGCGCCAGCCATCTCTCCAATGCATCCTCCACCTTCTTACTCGCAATCTCTTCCCGTGGCTGAGGCCAGGAGCAAGAACCCAAAACCCCGCGCCCCCGGGAATACCTGGACTGCTGCACGACTGGAATCGCGCGGGGGCGGCGGAGCGCCTCCCTGAAATCCGCGCCGACCTTCTCCTCCTGCCCCCGCCCGCCGCCCCGTCCCCCGCTCCGTCCGCCGCGGGTCTCCGCGCACTCGGCCTCTTCAGCTTCGTCCACCTCGACCTCTCCTCGCCCCCTTCCTCCGGCGCCCCGCGCCGCGACCTCGTCGCCGCGCTCATCGCCAATTATCTGTCCATCCGTGAGTGGAGCTACGCACGAGGCGTCGGGTTCGAGGTTTCCCCTGACACCTTTGCCGACGCGCTCTCCCTCCCGGCCCCGCGAAGTACCGCGTCGGTCGATCACGACCCCCCGGCCGGCGTCGACCCCGCCGCCGTGGCCTCCGCCGCGACGGAGTTCATGAAAGCGTACGTCTTGACGCCGTTAGCGGCCACCAACGGCGGGAAGCTGCCCATCTATGTCAAGTCGGCGGCGCGGAGGGTGAAGGATGGGATGGCGCATACTGTCGACTGGACATTTTTACTCTGGCGCTTTGTAGTGGAGGAGATGTTCGAGCTGAGGAAGGGGATGAGAACCGATTGGGCGTGCTACTACGGCGCATACCTGCAGAGGCTCATGTGGGTGAAGATGCAGGACCTGTTCTTGCCACCACCGGTGGCGCCACCGGAGCAAGCGGCAGGAAACAACCACCGGTCGAAAGCCGACGACAATCAGAAGCTCTGTTCAGAGCTGGAGTCCAAGATGCAGGAGTCTGAAGTGAGATCACAGCTGCTTGAAGCAGAGGTTAAGGCGAAATCAAGGCAACTTGATGCTCTAGCTGCGCAGTATCACCACGAAATGAGGAACCTCGAGCAAGATAAGAAAATGCAACTTGATGCTCTAGTTGCGCGGCATCACTACGACATGAGGAACCTCGAGCAAGATAAGAAAATGTTGCAGGATGAGGTGCACACAGTCAAGCTGCTGAATCAGGCTCTGGTTTGCAAGGAAACAGAGAGCAGGGATGAAGTGCAGCGGGTTCTGAAAGAGCTGACTCATGTGAGCAAGCAGCTAGCAGAGTTGAAGGATGAGATGCACATGGTGGAGTCACTTAACCAGGCTCTGGTTAACAAGGAAACGAAAAACGACGATGAACTTCGACGAGGACAGGAGGAGATGACAGATGTGAGAAAGCAACTAGCACATTTACAGGAGGAGATGCGCGCCATTGACTTGCTCAACCAGGCCCTGGCTAGTACTCCCTCCGTCCGAAAATACTTGTCATCAAAATGGACAAAAAGGGATGCATCTAGAACTAAAATACATCTAGATACATCCCTTTTTATTCATTTTGATGACAAGTATTTCCGGACGGAGGGAGTACCAAGGAAGCTAAAGACGATGAATTGGAGAGGGTTCGGAACGAGCTAGTACATGTAAGGAAGCAAGCAGGGCATTTGGAAGAGGAGATGAACATACTGGATTCAATCAACAAGGCTCTAGTTGCCAAGGAGAGAAAGCAGTGCCGAGTTGCAAGATATCCGGAAAAAGATGTAAGATCTAAGCGATAAGTGTGAAGGGCTAGAGTCAGACAACAAAGTCCTGACAACCAAGGAAATAAGAAGCAACAACGAGTTGCAAGTCGTCCGGAAAACGCTGATAGATGTAAGCGAGCAACTAGTAACTTCCTCTACTTTTGCACCACATTTCATCATATCATCACTAATTCCCTTTGTGATCGATCTGTTCCAACAATCTCTCACATGTTCACGTGATAATTTTGCTTTATGTCTCATTGAGTCACCGTGCTGTCACTAATTTTACTCGTAATCAATCTTGTGCATTTTTTGCAGGGCTTGCAGAATTTTACAAATGGACAAGCACATATAGGTGTCAAAAGGATGGGCGATCTTGACCTCAAAGAATTTGCAAAAGCTTGCAAGCAGGATTTATTACAAGAGGATGCACGAGTTGATTCCTCTGTTCTTTGTTCGAAATGGGAAGCTCGAATTGCAGACCCGAACTGGCACCCTTTTGAGGTCCGCATGAATGATGATGGTAAAGAGAAGGTATGGATAGTCTCCCTTCTACTTTTGTAGACACTTACATCTTGTTATAAACTTGCAAACATTTCCGTCATTCCATCTGATAGTACATGCATTACCTGGGTGTAGGAAATTCTGTTAAAGGATAATGTTAAGCTGCGGGAGTTAGAAGAGCACGGTGAGGAAATATACACTTTGGTAACAAAGGCGCTGTTCGAAATCAACGAGTACAACCCCAGTGGCCGCTACCCTGTACCGGAGCTATGGAACTACAAGGATGGCCGGAAAGCAACACCGGAAGAGGCCATCGAATATATCCTGAAATCACGCAAGAGGAAGCGCTGAGCCCATGTAGCTACAGGCTCCATGTGCTCCCTTGGCTTTCGTATAACTAGTGCTTACACCTTGAACTAGACATAATGTGATTTAGTGTTGGTAGATTAGTTAGGTCTTCGTAGTGCTTCGCTTGTTCTCACGGATCATGCAACTAAATTATCATGATTGCCTTTTGGTTTAATACGCTTTTACTACTAAGGTAGTTTAGTTAGTGTCGGGGATATACCCCGCGGTATGACCCGGCCAAAAGTATGACCCGGTCAGACTTGGCGCTTCATCGTAACCCGCCGGAGGATTGGCGACTCACGGGTCTGGCGGTTCACTGGTGTGACAACTCATGAGCCTGGTGACTTAATGATGGCCCCGATGGCGGGTCAGATGGATGACAAGGGCTCAAGGCCTAGTAGGCCGGCTCATGTTATTGTGGGACGGCTTAAGACGGAAGGCATGAGGAATATTTCCTTTACGAGGAAGCAAGACCCGTACTTGTATCCGACCTGAAATAGAGAATAAGTTAGTTCTAATCCTACTAGGACTCTACATGTAAGCCGCCCCTTCAACTTATATAAGGAGGGGCAGGGCTCCCCAAAAGAGAGACAAGTAAGAAGAAATAATCTCTAGGGCTAGACACAAAAAGCCGGCTTACCGGCGACTTCCTCATGACCATAATGAGACCTAGCCACAAACAGCATGTAGGGTTATTACCGAATGATGTTTTTCGGGGCCCGAAGCTGTCTAAATCCTCGTCTATGTTGCGTTGCGTCTCTCGATTCCGTCCAACCCCTCTCAAGCTATGAGATCAATGAAGAGATGAAAACTGCTTTCGCCGAGAGGATAGGAGAAAACTTGGATCATTGATAAGCACCACAATAGCAACATTCCTTAGGGAAGGCTTTATGTGAAATATGACACAAGATAACTCCAACGAAGAGATTAATGGATTTAAAATACCTCATTCTTGACAACACGTGAATCGCGAAACATGAATGGAAATTGTCAAGAATGATATAACACCACCTGAAAAGATAAGGTAGAAAGAATTGCACTTCAAAATGCAAGAAGAAGAATACTTGAACTCCTCAGAAAAAAAATATGTGTTGAGCAGCATGTTTATTTTTAAGTATAGCTTGGTGGATGTTAACTTCAAGAGAAATCTTGAAGAACAATTGAAGAATGAAAAGAATCCTTGACGAACCACCATGTAGAGCCTCCATGAAGAACTCCGGTAATAAAAGGATGATAAAAAGAAAGAGAAGTTGAAAATACAGGGTGAAGCCTTGCGATGATTTAGATGGAGCCTCGCGACGAGATAACCGAGAAAACTTGGAACTCCGGAAAAGAAAAGAAGAAACACATATAACTGAGAAATTGATATCACTATGAACTCCGGAAGAAGGAACTAACCACTTGGATGAAACAAGAACAAGAATTATGTTATGCGTATCCTTCACCAATATAAATTGATGACAAGCAACGGATTTGGCATACTACTTATTCTCGTAGAAAGGATTAAGAGAGATATAGCGTAAACTTGAGAAGGTATTGATGGAACCACCAGTGGGATTGAAATAATGAAAGAAAGAATGAATTGATATGATAACGAAGTAAATGAAATCTTGAACGAACCACTGTAAGAATTGAAAATGAAAGAAGAAAAGATAAAGAAACACCGGGAAGAATTAGAAAACGAACGCAGATACTTGAGAGATTTAGATACATGAGAACGAAGAGATCATGAAACTGATTAGAGGATATTTGAATGATGCACCCGTAAGATTTGGAGAACAAGAGCTGAAGGTTGAGAATGAGGAATTATGACATGATGGCCTTCGGAGGAAAGAAATGGAAACAACTCATGAAATGCTTCGGATGGGTGAAAAGAATTCTCACAATCGAAAACAATTATGAGAGGATGGAATCAAGCTTGAACTACGCATCTTTGGAAGAACGGGTAAGGATTTAAGAGGAACTCTTCTTCGGTCTTCAAAATTCGAGAATGACGACGAGAAACACCACCATGAATTGTTGAGATATTCCGGGAGAATGAAAAACACAGAGGTTGAGCCAACAATGAAAAATAATTTGAAAGATCTTGGAGAAAGACATTTGACTGATGATAATTCATTCTTACGTCAAACTTTGCAATGAATTTGAGAATCACTCCTGATAATTAGAAGAGTCAGGTAAGATCCTGAGAAAAGACCTGTGGGTTAGGGCCTACTCAAAAGAAAACACCGTTGAACGATTTTGAAGAGAGATTGCACCGGTTGAATTAAATGACTAGAATGAGATAATAATCTCCAAATAGCTTGAACGGATCTTGAATGAAAAGACGAGCCTTCTGAGATATATTCAACACTCGAGAACGAAGGAATATCGAGAAGTGAATGATTAAGAGGTGCACCGGCATGAGAAAACATTTGAAACGAGGAAAGGATATGATCGACAAAGCTCGAATTGAATCCACCCGAGAAGAAAAGAGAACGAAGAATGATAAACTTGAAGCTTCCTTAGTATCTTCCTGAGAATCACCGGATAAGAACATTGACGGACAAGAATGGAGAGACTTCCCATCAATAAAAGGATACATGATTAAGAAATCTGAGTCCTTGAAGAAAAAGGGTGGGAGGGCGGGAAAACAAAGGCAACTTGGGGCAGATGGAATGGATACCGTTGAGAAAACTTAGAATTGATCTTACGGATGTTGAGATGATCGGATCCACTTGAAGAGAAGCACGCCGGTTGGAAAAGAATTAACATGACAATCTCAATGATGAAGAAGGATTAGCACTATCATAGAAATATGAGAACACCATTTAGGGAAGGTATGGATCAACACTTGACATCGAAGCAACTCGAATACCACAACTCAAAACAAAACAAAGGATTTGGCTTGCAGAATAAGCCGGAACAAACATATGATAGAGATTCCGTCCGAAGTTTTCGTGGTGGGGCCCACACGGGCTCGATCGTATAGCACCATCATGTACAAGACAGTGCACATGACATACGAAGTGTCCCCGGACCAGCATAGCCAAGGGTTCTTTAAGACACAACGAGACCACTGTAAAAACGACCGTGGATAGGCGGACCACTAGACGTCGAACCCCAATCTCATACCATGCATCTGTCGAAAAAAAACTAGAGCTACTTGAATTCCCACCTATAAACTCCCGAAACTTTCTGGTTATGCAATCTGGTGTTGGGGATACAGGGGAAGCAATATATATCTCACCCAAAACTAACAATCCCTACATCCAGCTGTATCCATCCGTCAACACATAACCAAGAAACCTTCGGAAATCGTGTACCTCAACCTTCGAAAAGCATCCATTATACGAGTTATGGCAATACTCCCGAACTCCCGCCCCAGTACTGGGTGGCGTCGAGGTTATCTCACCAACAACTGCATAAAAGAGATTTTCGATGTCGGAAAACTCAGGTATTCCAGAACTGCAACGATAAAATTATGACGACAACACCTCGGAGCTCAACTCCCCGGGACACTGCCACAACCCCTAAATGTCAGGAGTCACCAATAACAATGTTCTCGTCATAAGAATATCGGAACGATCCCAAGATACCCGCGTGAACCTAAATTTTTTTAGTGAAATTTATGGAGAGGAAAGACAAAACATCTACGTCAGGAGACCTCACCAGCGCGACGAAGGGGCTGAGGAGTAAAAAGAATCCTACTCTCCGATATATATAATCCTAAGACTCAAAACAATTTTGTTCTAGACTCAACAACGTCAACGATTCGATCAAGCAGGGGGCTCCTAAGTCGGGGATGACTCTGATTACCAACTTGTAACACCCACGATGCGGCTATATCTCCCACGTGTCGAAGCACGACTTAGAGGCATAACCGCATGGTGGTTTTGTCGCAAGTGTAAGTGCATCTAGTGCCACCCCTAGTTGGTTTTGGAGTATTGACGACAAAGTTGGTTGAGGGACTAATGCGTTTGTGAGAATTGCAGGATAACGCAGGTAGTGTCCCTCATTGATTCGGTTTACCTACCGGAGATGACCCCTAAAAATGTATGAAGACATTGACGACAATGGTGGTATGAGAAGATATTCATATTGAAGACTATGACATGAGAAGACATTGTGTGAAGACTATGGAGCACGAAGACTGTGTGGTTTCGTTGTTTCCTTTTCTTCTTTGTTGAGTCATAGGAACTACCGTACTGTTAAGTGGGGTCCAAGTGAACTAAGTCAGAGTGACTGAAGTGATGCTCAACCCAAATCCTATGTCTTCGAGCGAAGACAATGAGAGAAAATCTTATCCAGAGTTGGATGAGTCAACTTTGCTTGTAGCCCAAGTAAAGTTGCCGTGTGTGTTTGAAATCTGACCGTTGGAACACGTGTCAGTTCCTTAGTGACCCAGGGTCATTTCGGACAAATCAGGTCGGGTTGCCTAGTGGCTATAAATAGCCCACCCCCTACACCATAAATTGGTGGCTGCTCAGAGTTAATATACGGCTTTTGTCGTTTGAGAGCAACCCACCTCGAAGCATTTGAGAGAGAGAAATCCTTGCGACGACAAAGCCCAAACACCCAGAGCCAAAGAGTGTTAGGCATCACTGAAGTCTTTCTGTTTGTGCGACCTGAAGACTTATTACACTTGAGGACTGTGTATCCTCCAGCCGGTTAGGCGTCATGTTCTGAGCATCCAAGAGTCATTGTGGATTGCCGGGTGAACGAAGTCTGTGAAGGTTTGGAAGTCTACCTTGAAGACTTACCAGAGTGATTGGGCGAGGACTAAGTGACCTTAGCTCAAGGGGAATAAGGTGAAGACACGGTCTTCTGAGTTGAATCTCATTCTCCCTAACCAGACGTACAGTTGTCACAGCAACTGGAACTGGTCCAACAAATCCTGTGTCTTCAACAAGCAACTGGTTCTATCTCTTCCCTCCTTTACTTTGAGTTTATCTTCGTGAAGTCATTGCTTATCGTTTTATCAGATTGACTTCATTGCTTGACTACTATTGTTGATTGGCTTTATACTATCTTCCATCCTGATCCTACTACCTAGCTGCTATTAATCTTCGAACGTTAATGCTATTGCATACTTGATTATGGCTTGCTTGTTGTAGTTTATCTTCCGTTGCATATCAATTAGGTTATTTCTATTGTTTGTCTTTGAAACTTCCATGTTTTGAAGACTTTCATAAAAATCGCCTATTCACCCCCCTCTAGTCGATAACTAGCACTTTCAATTGGTATCAGAGCAAGGTACTCCCTTGTTCTATGTGATTTGGTTTAACCACCTAGAGTTTGGCTATGTCGACTGCAGGATTGAGGAATGTATCTTGCCCTACCTTTGACGGTCATGAGTATCCCCGGTGGAAAGCCATGATGAAGAAGCCACTCATGGCTATGGACAGTGAACTGTGGACCGTCACCGAGATTGGTCTCACCGATCTATGCAAGATGGCGGAGGCTGATGATATTCGTAAGTACACTCTACTGAACCTCACTGCGAAGGATGTCATCTGCTCCTGCCTGTCCCAAAATCAGTTCAGGAACATCATGCACCTCAATCACGCGAAGCTAATCTGGGACCGACTTGCTGAGGTCTATGATAGTCATCTTAATCGTCATGATCCTTGGCTTGATGACTACAAGGAGTCTCTTAAAGAGATGACCTTTCCATCTGAACCGTCTTCATCTTCACCATGCCTCATGGCAGGGGGTGCTAAGGTAACTGAATGCTATCTTTCTGAAACTAGTGATGATGAATCAGGTGATGAATTTGGCCCCAGCTATGTCAAACTTGCTTCCCTTGCCACTAAACAACAAAGAGCTTTGGAAAAGATTCAAAACATGCTTAGTAAGAGCGATGATATGTTGGGCGAAGAAATGGATCAGTCAAAAGCTTT
The DNA here is from genome assembly GCF_002162155.2 of Triticum dicoccoides. Lineage (NCBI taxonomy): Eukaryota > Viridiplantae > Streptophyta > Magnoliopsida > Poales > Poaceae > Triticum > Triticum dicoccoides. The sequence continues at coordinate 605,965,724 of NC_041391.1, read as the reverse complement.
GGCTGATAGTCTTCAGAGACTTCACTCCAAGTTTTACGCCCTTCAAGATCAACATAATGCTCTCTTATCTGATCATGAGAAACTCTCTTCTGAATGTCTTCAAAGAGAGCAAGATCTTGAAAAGGTAAGAGTGGATTATGAAGATCTTCAAAAAGAGAATGAGTCATTTCGCGCTTAACAGATCAGTCCCGCTCAGGATGAATGTGAACCACCATGCTTAAAATGCATTGAGCGTGATAACGCTACCTCTATTACTGAATGTTCCACTGCTGCTACTGTTGCTCTGTCTTCAACTACTGATGTGGTAACTAACCCCTCTGCGGAGGATACCACTGCTATTGCTGATGAAAATGCTAGGTTGAAGACATTGCTTGAAACAGGGATGTATAAAAGTCTGAAAGGGCATCAGACACTTTGTGATGTCCTCAAAAAGCAGATTCTGAACCAAAACCCTAGGAAAGAGGGTGTTGGGTTCGAGAGGAAAATGAATGCTGAAGGTTCCTACTGGAAGCCTGAGCAGTATCCCAAAACCACATGGGTTGCTGCAAAGGAACCTTCAGTGGATCCATCTACTTTATCTGGATTTACCTGTGCTAATCCTATTGTCATTGATGAATCTTTTGATGCAAACTATAAACTGTTCAAAAATCAAAATGGTGAAGTGTTTTCCAGGTATATTGGTACTAACTGCAAGAATGGAACTCCTATGAAGAAAATCTGGGTTCCCAAAATCTGCCTTAAGAATCTTCCAGTGAATGTCATCATGACACCACCAGGGAAGAAGACAAACCCCAGACCAAAGGCATCATATGGTCCAACGGCTACTTACGAACACATGACTCACTTGAGTCACCCTAACGCCAATGCTTTGCAGGGAAATCATACTCAGACTCATGAATATGAGCGTGTGTCTTCAAATCGCTATGTTCATAGAACTAAGAACTTTTCTGCTTATTCACATGATTATCATTCATCTCCAGCAAGGCTATTTGCTAGGGCTTCAAAGCCGAAATTCTCAGATGCTGCACTTAGACTCATTGCTTCTAAGCCACCCCTGAAAATGTGGGTGGTGAAGAAGAATTAACTCTCTTTTGTAGAATGTGGTCTCCAGCCAGCAATCAATGGCGTCTGATGTAATTGCTGGGGACCTAAAACATAAAGGGACGCATGATAAAATGACTTACTATGTATTCCACATATGAATCACTTACCTGTCATACTGTGTGCTAACTTTCATCTATGCTGTGATAATCCATGTATGCAACAACTGCTTATGCTTCACAACATACCTTGTGAAGCCTATCCTCCTAACTGCACTGTAGGGCATGTCACCAAAAGCTTCAGAATGGATTATTGACAGCGGATGCACTAATCATATGACTGGAGATCAAAGTCTTCTCATGGACTCACCATTACGTCCATCCGACAAGAGTCAAATCACATTTGCTGACACTGGTAAAGGCAAAGTATTGGGTCTAGGTAGAGTTGCAATCTCAAAGGATCAACACATGGATAAAGTGATGCTTGTTGAATCCCTTGGATTCAACTTAATGTCTGTCTCAATGCTTTGTGACTTAAACATGATTGTGATATTTGGAAAATATCATTGCCTTGTACTAATGGAATCTGACAAATCTCTAGTCTTTGAAGGGTATAGGAAAGGTGATCTATACATGGTAGATTTCTCAGCAGGTCCAAAACTTGTCGTATGTCTTCTTGCTAAAGCTTCAGAATGCTGGCTCTGGCATCGAAGACTGGGGCATGCTGGCATGATGAGCTTGCACACTCTCGTCAAGAAGAAGCATGTCATAGGCATCGAAGGTGTCAAGTTCAAGAAAGATCATCTGTGTGGTGCCTGCGAAGCTGGAAAGATGACAAGGGCCAAGCATCCTTCGAAGACAATCATGACAACATCTCAACCCTTCCAGCTGCTACACATGGACTTATTTGGACCTACCCACTACTCCACCCTCACAACAACGGCGTGTCTCTATGGCTTCGTCATTGTTGATGACTACTCAAGATACACATGGGTGCACATAATTCTCTACAAGACTGAAGTACAAGATGTCTTCAGACGATTCGCAAATCGAGCAATGAACAACTATGGCATCAAGATCAAGCATATCAGAAGTGATAACAACACTGAATTCAAGAACACCGGCCTTGATCTTTATCTGGATACAATGGGAATCACTCATGAATTTTCTGCTCCATACACACCACAGCAAAATGGCATTGTTGAGCGCAAAAACAGAACTCTTATTGAGATGGCTCACACAATGCTCGATGAGTACAAGACACCAAGAAAGTTCTGGCCTGAAGCCATTGATACAGCTTGTCGCATCATCAATCGTGTCTATATCCATAAGCTTCTGGGCAAAACATCCTATGAGCTCCTCACTGTAAGAAGCCAAATGTCAGCTACTTCAGAGTCTTTGGTGCTAGATGCTGGATCAAGGATCCCCATCACAAGTCAAAATTTGAACCCAAAGCTCACGAAGGCTTCATGCTTGGCTATGGAAAGGATTCACACTCTTACAGAGTCTTCAACCTCTTCCACTACAAAATCGTTGAAACAGTGGATGTGCGATTTGATGAAACCAATGGTTCACAAAGAGAAATTCTGCCAAGTACACTTGATGAAGCTCCTTCCTGTGAATCTATCAAGTTGATGGGAACTGGTGAGATCATGCCCTCTGAAGCACAGCCTGAAGAGGAACTTATCATTTCTGCACCAAACCAACCTGAAGACAATGCTCAGACTGAAGACAATACTTCCAATGATGACAATGATCAGCATGAGCAAGGTCTTCGTCCAGTTCATCCTCGTGTTGCAAATGAAGTACAAATTGAGAAGATCATTGACAGCATCAATGCGCCTGGTCCGCTTACTCGCTCAAGAGAAACACAGTTAGCAAACTTCTGTGGGCACTTTTCATTTGTGTTAATATCAGAACCCAAGAAAGTTGCTGAAGCTTTTATGGAACCTGAATGGATTCAAGCCATGCAAGAAGAACTTGAATAGTTCAAGTTGAATAATGTTTGGAAACTTGTCAAGCGACCTGACCCTCGCAAGCATAACATTATTGGAACAAAGTGGATATATCGAAACAAGCAAGATGAGCATGGTCAAGTCGTCAGAAACAAAGCACGTCTTGTGGCTCAAGGATATACTCAGGTTGAAGGAATTGACTTCGATGAAACATTTGCTCCTGTTGCTAGGCTTGAAGCCATTCGCATACTGCTAGCCTATGCAAATCATCACAACATCTTGCTATATCAAATGGATGTAAAGAGTGCATTTCTCAATGGCAAGATTGAAGAAGAAGTATATGTTGCACAACCACCTGGCTTTGAAGATCCAAAACATCCTGATATGGTGTACAAACTCAACAAAGCACTGTATGGCCTCAAACAAGCTCCTCGCACTTGGTATGATACAATCAAAGACTTCCTGAAGAGCAAAGGCTTCAAACTTGGATCCCTCGATCCCACACTCTTCACGAAGACCTATGATGGTGAACTGTTTGTGTGCCAAATATATGTGGATGACATAATCTTCGGCTGCACCAACCAGAAGTACAGTGATGAGTTTGGGTACATGATGCAAGAGCAATATCAAATGTCCATGATGGGAGAGCTGAAGTTTTTCCTTGGTCTTCAAATTCGTCAGCAACGAAATGGCATCTTCATATCTCAAGAAAAATATCTCAAAGATTGCCTGAAGAAGTTCGGCATGCAAGATTGCAAAGGTTACACGACGCCAATGCCAGCCAAACATCATCTTGGTCCCGACGACAATGGTAAAGAGTTCGATCAAAAGGTATACCGCTCCATGATTGGTTCTTTACTTTACCTATGTGCATCTAGGCCAGATATTATGCTTAGTGTTTGCATGTGTGCTCGATTCCAAGCGGCACCAAAGGAATCGCATCACTTAGCAGTGAAGCGAATTCTTAGATATTTGGCTTACACCCCAAAACTCGGATTATGGTATCCAAAGGGCTCAAGGTTTGATCTGGTTGGATTCTCGGATGCTGATTATGCTGGTGACAAGGTGGATCGCAAGTCAACATCAGGCACATGTCATTTTCTTGGACGATCACTTGTCTGTTGGTCTTCAAAGAAGCAGAACTGTGTATCACTCTCAACTCTGAATCTGAATACATTGCTGCTGGATCCTGTTGTGCTCAGCTTCTGTGGATGAAGCAAACTCTCAAGGACTATGGCATCGATCTGAAGCAAATCCCTCTCTTCTGCGACAACGAAAGTGCCATCAAGATAGCCAACAATCCAGCCAGCACTCGAAGACAAAGCACATTGAAATACGTCATCACTTTCTCAGAGATCATGTTATGAAGAAAGAGATAGATATCATGCACGTCAACACTGAATAGCAACTGGCAGATATCTTCACAAAGCCCTTGGATGAGAAAAGGTTTTGCAAGTTACGGTGTGAGCTAAATATCTTGGAATCCTCGAATGTCCTGTGATCAGGCACACATCCTAACACTTATGCATGTTGATGACTTAGATGTGCAACACACAAACTAATGTATATCTTCAATCAATGAAGATTTACACTATGAGTGTGAATATATTAACATGGAATTTGACTTCGGAGCGCCACGATAATTGTGCGCCGTGTCTGGGTCTAATACTTCCTATACGGTGGGTAACGCCACCACCAAATTTCTCTGTTTGAAGTGTTTCACTCATGGCGTTATTTTGCAAAGATTTCGCATTTGGTTTGTCTACAGTTTCAATTTATCTTCGTGATTTTTCTGCGCTATAGTGATTTGATTGCATATATATATACTAGCGTTCTGTCCTCTACAACATTCACTTATAGCTATGTCTTCAAGTTGAATCTTTTGAACTAAGTGAATGTGATCGGACCCTAATCTCTCTATGCTTACTATCTCAAACTCTATTTGTCCAAATCATATGCATTCTATTGAAACTGTCGAATGTCTTCTCTGCATCCTTGTCAGCAGAAGACACAGAGACAAAACATCAAGTCCTATTTAAATGAATCATCTAAACTGTCGATATCCAGAGAAGCCGGAACGAACATCCGACATACTTGGCGGGCGTGGGAACGTGGGACAATTCTAAGTATGTTGCATGCTTGCCACATACCCCTCAGATGTGAACCGCCAGGGGCACCAGCGTAATTGCGCTGTGTCTCTCACCTACTTATAAATACTTGTCCCCTGCGGTAAAGAAATCCTTCTTCCACCTCTCCACCTCCGTCAAAACCCTAGCGCCACCGCTAGCTCGCGATGACGCCGACGACGAAGCGCTTAGCTGCCGCGACTTCTCCGACGCCATCCTCACGCTGGCCGCGGACATCGTCCTCTCCGCCGTCGCCGTAGGTGTCCTCCGTCGCCAAGTTAGGGCATGGTGGGCTGAACTGCTCGGTCTCTCATTCTTCCCATCTAGCAGTTCATCGTGCGGTAATTATGACTCTATTTTTACCACCTTTTTGATCTTCATAGATTCATCCTACTTACTGAAAGTGGTTTCTACCTACTCAATGTTAGATCTATTCTATCTGCATCTCATAATGCCTAGTCTATTCACTTAGATTTCCTATCTAGTTTGATTCCTCACTTGTACTTATTCACGGATTGGTACAAATCTGGAACCAACTCACCACATATAAGTGAATGTCTTCGCATCATGAGGTTAATGTCTTCAAACTGATTTATCTTCAAAATCTTCTGAGAATGCATATGACCTCTTCCCCTTCCTTCGCATCTCTAATGCTATCATAGGTACATATCCGTGGGAGAATCCCTTGGTTCTCATAGTCTGCATTCGTTTGCAGAATACTTACAGCATCATATCAATTCTCCTGAAGCCAGTTCCTGCTTGACCAGCAAGCGTAAATCTCTGAAGCCTCTGAACGTATTGAAGCCATTCAGTTTGAAGTTCATGGCTATAGAGAAATCAGTCAGGAAGGGTGGCAGGCAGCGTCGTGGGGGAACTTTGAAGGATCTGCCTAAGGATCTGGCAGAAATGTATAAAACAGATCCTGAAGAAGATTACAATTGCAAGACTCGAATCCAATGGATTTGACGCTATTGGGCTGAACAGTGATACAAGTACAAGTTCGTCACCCAGGAGTATGCAGAGAAGTATGCTATCAAGAGTCCTTGGGGTGATATTCTCTATCGAGGCCTTCCCCCCAAGAACAAAGCTGAAGCCATTGCGCAAGAATTCTATCCTTGCATGGTCCGTGGGCCACAGCCTGAAGAAGCCGACCCATCATCATTGCTCTGGTGTCGCGACGACAATCTCTTCAAGCGCAACTTCCAGTTTGCTATGTCTTCAGCAAAGGAAAACAAGAAGTCATGGGGATTAGACTTCAATCCTGGTCCCTCTGCTCCCCGTGAGGATGGGACACGTGAAGCTGAAGAGAATAGAATTGGCCCCTTTGCAAACCTTGATGGTCTCATCTCCTACGTCTTTGTTCATGGTGCCAGAGTGGATCATCCCAACAATGATGCTGATTCTGATGAAGCCCCTGCTCCTACTCCAAGGCCGAAGAAGCCAAAGAAGGTTAAGGTTTCATGATCAGCCGCACCTCCAAAAGCTTCTCGTGTGAAGCCATTGGCCACTGCACCTCCTGAAGCCAGTGTGCAGTCTGAAGATCAATCTCATATCTCCAAGAAGACGAAGAAGAAAAGGCAACTTGTCAGGCATACTGATCAAGCTCTGACTCCTGCTGCTATTCTGCGTGAAGAACCCATTGATCTATCAAGTGATGAAGATCTTGCGGATGATGCTCTTGAGCAGCTGATAAAGAGCAAGGAAGAGGCAGAAATCTTCAGCAATTTACCTCTCTTTGATGTGGCCATCATCCACAATTTTATTGATGAGTGGTTCGACACCCCAAACGTCAGCTTTGAAGATTTACAGCTTCCAATTGGCCTCAGCGTCTCTTTCAATGGCGCAATTGCTTCTAGGCTGGCTCTCGCTCAGCGAATCGTTGAGCTCAAGAACAAGATTGATTATGAGAAGGCTCAATTCAAGAAGCATGTGGCCAAGCTAAGTGTTCAAGACGTCCGAAACTTCAAAGTCATGCTGCATGAGCTTAAATAAGCTTTTCTGAAGAAGCGCCAAGAAGCTCAAGGCTCTCGTGAGCACATGAAGAGTTTGGCTGATAAGTGTGTGCTTGCCTACAATGAGGCTGAGAAGCGCAAGTCACTTGGCCGTCCTGGCATTGACCCCAGGATGGCAGCAAAGAAAAAGAAGAAGCTTCCTGTTGATCAGCCCGCGCCTTCAAGCCAAGAAGCTCCACGCATTGTCTTCCCAAGTAGCATGACTGGCTCGAAGCAAAGGTCACCACAACCGCTTCAGAACAGAAGAAGACGAGGGCTGCAGAGGCAGAAGCCAGAAAGAGGAAGAATACCGAAGCCTCTGATGCCGCTCCCTCCAAGAAGAAGCGCAAGACCAAGAAGAATCGGGCTGCTCCCACAGAGCCCCTTTTTGTTGAACCCATCTTAGTGATTCATCCTGCATCTGCATCTCAAGAACTTCACATGACTGTTCATGAGCCTGCTTCCACTGAGGCTCCTGAAGCTGAAGATATTCCAGCAGCTGAACCCACCACTGCTGAAGACATTGGTCATCATGACAATGTTGAAGATGATGAAGTTCTTCCTCAGATCGAATACAATGTGGTATCATCGCCTGTTCATACGAACAGCGAACTCATCAGCATTGGTCGTCCTCTAACGCCAATTGCACAGGATGATTCATGGGCTGATCGCCCGCAAGAACAAGACTCCCCCAACACTCCCCAACAACAACAAGTCACAACATCCGTACAAGCTGAAGAGGATGAGGGCCTGCCCACTCCATCTCCAAAAGCGTCGCCAGTACTTTAAAGGCTTCGCAAAGGACCAAAGCCTCAAGCTCCTCTTCTGAGCGTTCCAGAAGGAGAAGTGCATCATCAACCTGTTGCACGTCAAGTGTTTTCAGAAGCCACTCCTGCTGTGAATGTCTCTGTGTCTGAAGCACCTGCTGCTGAAGACAATTCGGCTGCATCAGCCGATGAAGAATGTCAAGAAGAGCGTGTCTCTACTCCCCCCATGCCTGAAGAAACAGTTCATGAAGTGAACGTGTCTGTGCCTGACCCTCCAGCTCCTCAAGTGGAGGTTGAAAATCCTGAAGCTGCCACAACCAATGCAAGTGAAGCCGATGACATTGTCATGGCTGAAGCTAATGTGGAGCTTGCAACAACCAGTGTACCTGAAGCTAATGCTGCCACTGCTCCTGTTCCGCCACCAAGGCCCTATACAATTGAGCAGACATATAACCACGGAGAGCTAACAATAGTCAGATGGCCCGTTCTGGTCCCTGCGCCTAATGTCTCTGGTCCTCAATTTGACTATCATGTTGAGCATAGGCCTCAAGTCCAGAAGCCCAAGCCAAGACTGCCAAGGTTTCCTGGTACTGCCACCGCTGTCGGGTCCTTCAATGCTAATGGCTTCAAGAGCCACAACACATTCTTTGATAGCTCGAAGAACCCCTACACGAAGCCAAGAATTGCATCAGATCGGTTCTGGAGTCATCAGCAGCGAAGCTATTACTCCTGTGTTCTGTATGATCAAGGGTGCATCTTCCCTCATATGCGCCTCGACACAGAAGCCATTACTGGACTCCCCTGCTTAGAAGAAGCACTTGACTGCTTTCGTGATGCTTGGCTGCTCAGTTTTGTCACAGATAAAGAACACTGGAATGAAGAACTATTGCTTCAATTCTATGCCACACTGCACATTCGCGGCTACAACAAAGATACGAAGACTTGGATTCTTGAGTGGATGACCGGAAACGTTCATCATGAAGCCAAAGCTATGGATATCATCAAGCTTACAGGCCTGTCCACTCCCGGAGAACTCTATGAACCTGGCTGTCAACATCATCGCAATGCCCTGGAAAGCATCTTTCATAGGCCTGAACCCAATATGAGTCAGATGCTGAGCATGATGAAGCCTTTGCCCCATGACGCTGAATATCCAACAGAGTTCTTTGTTGAAGACCTTGAGTATCTGCCACGCACCATATATCACATCATCAGGCGGACTCTATGGCCTATCGAAGGACATTCATCAGCGGCAAAGCTTGAAGGAGCTATGAAGACTTCGGTCTTATACATTTTCAATGGCATCAGCTTCAATGCACAAGATTACTTCATCAGACAACTTGCTGCCTCCGGCTCTGATCTCTTTGGTCTGAAGTTTTATGCTCCATGGGTCATGCGCCTCATAAAGCGACACTCTACTGTCAACTATCAACCTTCTGCTCGCAATCATGTGATTTTTCTACCTGAGGTTGATATGTCAGTTGAAGCTATATATCCTGACCCTGCCAAGAAGCCTCTTTGTCTTCAGAATGCCGAGCACCAAAGCTTCACTCAACCCATTGAAGGTGTTCAAGCAGCTACACGAATCTATCCATTGGCTGGAAATACTCGTCTGCCTCATCGAGCACCTACTGAAGCCACTGAAAGCACCATTGCCCAAAGACCTCGGAAGCATTCTCACGTTCTCAATGATCGAGAACTTCTTGTGGCCCTTCATCAAAAACAGGATAAACATCACTTTTGGCTCAAGAGACAGATGCAAAGCCTCTTGGTGGATGTTAACCGCATTCGCAACCTTGCCACCAAGAATGCCTTTGTTGCTCACGAAACTTGCCGGCGATCATGGAAGAGTTTGACCCTGCTTAGTGCTGAAGCAGATCTTCAAGACGATGGCTTCAATGAAAGATTTCAGTTTGACTCCACTCCTCCACGGAATGCTGTCTTACGAAGAACTCCATCTCTTGAAGACTCTGAATATTCTTCCTCCGCGGCAACGGTAAATGCCAGAGTGATCAATGATGAAGATGATGCTACTTCACCACCTCCTACTACTACTGCGCGCATCGACACTGCACCAAGTTCATCTGCACCGCCACCCAACGACAACAACCCTGCTGCTTCATCTACTCATCAAGAAGACAAGTAGATGCTCTATGTCTTCAAACCTTTTTGGTCATTACTGACAAAAGGGGGAGAAGCGTATGAGTTGATAGTCTTCAAGCGGGTTCATATGGGCGGTTGCGTTATATTTTGCCTCGTTCTTACAACTCTTGCGTTTTGAAACATTTGGTTCTCTGAGTTGTAACACTTAAACTTGATGGTCGTCTGCTACTTATTTGCATTTCCACGTGCGATGATAACTTCCGCACTTAAATCATCCTGCAGACGTCCATTTTTCATTATGCATGTCATCCTATATGCTATATCATTTCATGCATGATGAATTATCTTCATAAGTTGAAGTGGATCTCCACAAGTACAACCTGTCATGTGCATTTGCATTCCAAAATCAAAGTTATTTATATGCACATCTTCAGGAGGAGCCCTTGCTACTTATGAAGACAAATTCCTATCCTTTAAAATTTCACATACTTTATCCCCGTTGAAAACTTCAACCAGTTTTTCATCAGTCACCAAAAACGGGGAGATTCTAAGTGCATCTAGTGCCACCCCTAGTTGGTTTTGGAGTATTGACGACAAAGTTGGTTGAGGGACTAATGCGTTTGTGAGAATTGCAGGATAACGCAGGTAGTGTCCCTCATTGATTCGGTTTACCTACCGGAGATGACCCCTAAAAATGTATGAAGACATTGACGACAATGGTGGTATGAGAAGATATTCATATTAAAGACTATGACATGAGAAGACATTGCGTGAAGACTATGGAGCATGAAGACTGTGTGGTTTCGTTGTTTCCTTTTCTTCTTTGTTGAGTCATAGGAACCACCGTACTGTTAAGTGGGGTCCAAGTGAACTAAGTCAGAGTGACTGAAGTGATGCTCAACCCAAATCCTATGTCTTCGAGCGAAGACAATGAGAGCAAATCTTATACAGAGTTGGATGAGTCAGCTTTGCTTGTAGCCCAAGTAAAGTTGCCGTGTGTGTTTGAAATCTGACCATTGGAACACGTGTCAGTTCCTTAGTGACCCAGGGTCATTTCGGACAAATCAGGTCGGGTTGCCTAGTGGCTATAAATAGCCCACCCCCTACACCATAAATTGGCGGCTGCTCAGAGTTAATATACGGCTTTTGTCGTTTGAGAGCAACCCACCTCGAAGCATTTGAGAGAGAGAAATCCTTGCGAGGACAAAGCCCAAACACCCAGAGCCAAAGAGTGTTAGGCATCACTGAAGTCTTTCTGTCTGTGTGACCTGAAGACTTATTACACTTGAGGACTGTGTATCCTCCAGCCGGTTAGGCGTCGCGTTCTAAGCATCCAAGAGTCATTGTGGATTGCCGGGTGAACAAAGTCTGTGAAGGTTTGGAAGTCTACCTTGAAGACTTACCAGAGTGATTGGGCGAGGACTAAGTGACCTTAGCTCAAGGTGAATAAGGTGAAGACACGGTCTTCTGAGTTGAATCTCAGCCTCCCTAACCAGATGTACAGTTGTCACAGCAACTGGAACTGGTCCAACAAATCCTGTGTCTTCAACAAGCAACTGGTTCTATCTCTTCCCTCCTTTACTTTGAGTTTGTCTTCGTGAAGTCATTGCTTATTGTCTTATCAGATTGACTTCATTGCTTGACTACTATTGTTGATTGGCTTCATACTATCTTCCATCCCGATCCTACTACCTAGCTGCTATTAATCTTTGAACGTTAATGCTATTGCATACTTGATTATGGCTTGCTTGTTGTAGTTTATCTTCCGCTGCATATCAATTAGGTTGTTTCTATTGTTTGTCTTCGAAACTTCCATGTTTTGAAGACTTTCATAAAAATCGCCTATTCACCCCCCCTCTAGTCGATAACTAGCACTTTCAGCAAGAAGGGTCATCTTCACACAATCCCATGTAATGAACAAGAATGGGATAAAGAGAGTTGGCTTACAATCGCCACTTCACACAATACATAAATAGATTCATACATCATCCAAAATACACTCATAGACCGACTACGGTCAAATCCAAATGAAAAGAAGATAACCCCAAATACTAGATCCCCGATCGTCCCGACTGGGCTCCACTACTGATCATCTGGAAACGAAACATAGTAACGACCAAGGTCCTCATCAAACTCCCACTTGAGCTCAGTTGCGCCACTTGCGCTGGTATCCTCGGCACCTGCATCTGTTTTGGTAGAATATATGAGTCACGAGGACTCAGCAATCTCACACCCGTGAGATCAAGACTATTTAAGCTCATGGGTAGGAAAAGGGGTAATATGGTGGAGCTGCAGCAAGCACTAAGCATATATGGTGGCTAACAAACGCAAGTGAGAGCGAGAAGAGAAGCAACGCATCGGTTGAGAAGCTAGAAGTGATCAAGAAGTGATCCTGAAACTACTTACGTTCATACATAACCCAAACCGTGTTCTCTTCCCGGACTCCGCCGAGAAGAGACCATCACGGCTACACACGCGGTTGATGCATTTTAATTAAGTCAAGTGTCAAGTTATCTACAACCGGACATTAACAAATTCCCATCTGCCTCATAACCGCGGGCACGGCTTTCGAAAGATAATATACCCTGCAGGGGTGTCCCAACTTAGCCCATCATAAGCTCTCACGGTCAACGAAGGATATACCTTCTCCCGGGAAGACCCGATCAGCCTCGGAATCCCGGTTTACAAGACATTTGGACAATGGTAAAACAAGATCAGCAAAGCCGCCCGAAGTGCCGACAAATCCCGATAGGAGCTGCACATATCTCGTTCTCAGGGCACACCGGATAAGCGAAGCATACAGGTACCAACATAACCCAAGTTTCCAAGGGACAGTCCCGCACGGTGCTCTAGTTTGGACCAACACTCGGAGGAGCACTGGCCCGGGGGGGTAAATAAAGATGACCCTTGGGCTCACGAAAACCCAAGGGAAAAAGGCTTAGGTGGCAAATGGTAAAACCAAGTTTGGGCCTTGCTGGAGGAGTTTTATTCAAAGCGAACTGTCAAGGGGGTCCCATAAATCACCCAACCGCGTAAGGAATGCAAAATCAAGGAACATAACACCGGTATGACGGAAACTAGGGCGACAAGAGTGGAACAAGACACCAGGCATAAGTCCGAGCCTTCCACCCTTTACCAAGTATATAAGGTGCATTAATTAAACAAGAGATATTGTGATATCCCAAAATATCCATGTTCCAACCAGGAACAAACTTCATCTTCACCTGCAACTAGCAACGCTATAAGAGGGGCTGAGCAAAAGCGGTGACATAGCCAAACAACGGTTTGCTAGGAAAGGATGATTAGAGGCTTGACATGGCAATATGGGAGGCATGATAAACAAGTGGTAGGTAGAGCTAACATAGCGATAGAGCGAGTAACTAGCAAAGCAAAGATAGAAGTGATATCGAAGGTATGGTCATCTTGCCTGCAAAGTTCTCAGAGTTGTCGAAGGCTTGATCCTCGTTAGCGTACTCAACAGGTTCCTTGTTCACGTACTCGTCTCCCGGCTCTACCCAAAGCAAGAACACAAGCAATGGAACCACAATAAATCACGGTGCAATGCACAAGCAACATGATGCAATACATGTCATGATATGCGGGATGTGATATGCAATGCATATGCGGGCTCCGGAAGAAAAAAATGATGAACAAGGCATCAACTTGGCAAACCAAGTATGCCGCTGGAAATATGAGATGATTTCGGTTGAAATCGATATAAAGATCACCGGAAACGGATGCACGGTTTGCAAATGGCAAGCAAAACAAGAAGACACAAATCTGCGATTAACAGCACGATGCTACTTAGCATGCAACAAGAAACTAAGCTACAACACCCCAACATAAGAACAAAGCATATGGTAGTGATCTAAAAGAGAAGCTTGACAAAATATGAACACTGAGCTACGGCTAAATCACACCATAATAGGTTCAAACAAGCATGACAAAAGTGCAAAGGATATCAGCTTGGACATGGCATAAACAGCATCAGGTAGAAATGTTCAAGCAAGCAATCAACATGCTACAGGAACTTATAATATCAAAACAAGACATGGAATGATTCTACTAAAAGCATAGAACAAAAGTCCCTTACTGATCATGAGCCAAAAAGGATCAGAAGATATGATGGCACCCATGTAAACATAGCAAGTTTCGTTAACAGATTCAGCAAACAGAGCATGGCATTGACAGAATTATGAAGGCATCTTCGCGAGCTCGATTCACTCACCAAAAGTAATTGCATGACAAGATAATCATAGCATCAGCAAGAAGACATGTTTATGAAGCTAACCAAGGCAAGAACAAGTTCATAGCATGCAAGGATCAACTACAACAACCTTGGCAAAATTGAATAACATGTAAACAATCTGCCAGGAAACATTTTATAGCAGAAGTAGAGCATGAAAATGACATGCTAGGCTACTCCATAATTGCAAACAGGGGCATGAATGGATAGATCATAACCATATGTTCAAAACATCCTTACTGAAGTATCTCAAAATAAGCATGGATCTCTCTATAGCATCAAGTTTACATGGCATCAAAATAACAGCAGAACAGAGACTGAAATCAGCAACATCACGAAGCCTAGTTTGCATGCTTGTGCTAGTCACCAATAAATCACAAAAATACATGGCAAGCACCTCTATAAAGAAGACATGGCATAGTTCAAAACACATGTAGAGCTCATGCCCATAAGATGCACACAATAAATGTAGCAAAAATGACAAATGCCCATAATCTATTGCGAATCAGAAACTAACATTATATAGCACTCTTGCATCAGATATTTGGGCATCGAGATGACCTCAAATGAACATGGCCCAATGGAAAAAAAATTAGGAGCACATCCTAATGAACATTTTGATATATCATGGGCATGAAACGGAGCTACGGATGCAGAGTTATGATGCGATGAACATGTCATAAAAATACCGCAGACTTGGGGAAAAACGAGGTCAACCTAGGGTTTGACCCGATCTGGATCTGGCGCATGGATCGAGGCAGGCCGGAGTTCCTCGCCGGAGATGGTGCCGGAGGGGAGGAAGACGGCCGGAGGAGGACGGGGACGAGCTGGGCCGGGCGGCGCCTTGCCGGATTTGGGGCGGCGACGCGGGGGCGGGGCCGGGCGGCGGGCGACGGGCGGCGGCGGCTGGAGCTGGGCCGGGAGGGCCTCCCGCGGGCCCTGCGGGCTGGCGGCGCGGCGAAGTGGGCGCGTCCACGTGGCGGTGCGCGGTTGGCCGGGCGGCGGAGGGCGGACGCGTCCGGCTGCGGGCGGACGTGTCCGACGCGCGGAGAAAGGGGAAGACTAGGGTTTGGATCCGGATTTGGACAGAGAGGACATATTTGTAGGTAGAGGGAGCTAGGAGACTCCAAATGGAGTGTAGTTTTTGCCCACACGATCGTGATCCAACACGGAGAGCATGGAAGTGACTTAAATGGGTTATTGGGCTGTTTTGGAGGGGTGTTGGGCTGCAAACCAAAAGAGGCCTCTGCGGTTAACCGTTGGAGTATCAAACTACCTCCAAACGACACGAAACTTGACAGGCGGTCTACCGGTGCTATACCAAGGCCACTTGGCAAGGCTCGGTCCATTCCGAGAACGTTTGACACCCGCACACAAAAAGAGATAAGAGGGGTGCGCAGGTGCATGTGGGAGTGTCGGATTGCAAAACGGACAACGGGGAAAATGCTCGGATGCATGAGACGAACACATATGCAAATGAGATGCACATGATGACATGATATGAGATGCATGACATGAAAAAAATGCAAAACAAAAGACAAAAACCCAACCACGGAGGGAATATCATAACATATAGCCGAAAATGGCAAGAGTTGGAGTTACAAAGATGGAAAGTTACATCCGGGTGTTATAACACTCCACCACTATAAGAGGATCTCGTCCCAAGATCTAGGACTGAAAGAACTCCGGATATTCGGAACAGAGGTGATCCTCGCGCTCGCAAGTGGCTTCTCGATCAGAATGATGTGACCACTTCACTTTCAGGAATTTGATAGACTTGTTGCGAGTCTTGCGCTTGGTTTCTTCGAGAATAGAAACGGGGTGCTCATGATAAGAGAGATCTTCTTGGAGGTCAATTTCTTCAAAGTTGATGGTGCGCTCAGGAGTCTTGAAGCACTTGCGAAGCTGTGACACGTGAAACACATCGTGCACGTTTACAAAGTTGGACGGAAGCTCAAGTTGATAGGCGAGGTCGCCTCTTTTGCCAATGATCTTGAAAGAACCCACGTATCTAGGGGCAAGCTTCCCTTTGATACCGAAGCGACGAGTGCCTTTCATTGGAGAGACGCGGAGGTAGACATGGTCTCCGATTTCAAAAGCCACATCACGGTGCTTGTCATCATAATAGCTCTTCTGGCGCGATTGCGCGGCTTTGAGATTCTCACGAATGACTTTGCACATTTCTTCGGCTTCTGTGATCAAGTCATTGCCAAGAAGTTGGCGTTCACCTATCTCGGACCAATTGAGAGGAGTACGGCACTTTCTGCCATAGAGAATTTCGAATGGGGCCTTGCCCGAACTCGCTTGGAAGCTGTTGTTGTAGGAGAACTCGGCATATGGAAGACAATCTTCCCACTTCATACCGAAAGAGATGACACAAGCCCTGAGCATGTCTTCGAGGATTTGGTTGACTCGCTCGACTTGGCCACTTGTTTGAGGATGGAAAGCTGTGCTGAAACGAATGTTGGTTCCCATGGCCTTCTGGAAGGAGTCCCAGAACTTAGAAGTGAAGATGCTTCCACGTTCTGAAGAAATCAATTGTGGAATGCCGTGCAAGGAGATAATTCTGGAGGTGTATAGCTCTGCCAGCTGAGCTGCTGTGATAGATTCTTTGATAGGAAGAAAATGAGCCACTTTAGTAAGCTTGTCAATGACAACGAAGATAACATCATTTTCATGCTTGGACTTAGGAAATCCGGTCACGAAGTCCATCTTGATATGGTCAAACTTCCATTCCGGAATAGCAAGAGGTTGGAGGAGACCAGCTGGTCGTTGATGTTCTGCTTTCACCCTTCGGCAGACATCACATTCATTCATGAATTGAGCAATTTCTCGCTTCATTCGAGTCCACCAATACGACTGCTTGAGGTCGTGGTACATCTTCGTACTTCCAGGATGAATGGATAGGAGGGAATTGTGTGCCTCGTTCATGATGACTTTTCTCATATCGCCTTTAGGAACCACAATTCGATCCTCGAAGAAAAGAGTATCTTTGTCATCCAAGCGATAGCACTTGTATTTGAGAATGCCCTTGTCAATACCACGTTTCATCTTCACGATGGTATCCAGGAGTTGTGCCTAACGAATTTGATCTTCCAAAGTAGGAGAGACTATGAGGTTGACAAGAAAGCCTTGAGGAACAACTTGAAGATTCAGCTTGCGGAAAGCTTCACAAAGATCCGGTTGAAACGGCTTGAGAATTAAACTGTTGCAATAAGCCTTCCCGCTCAGAGCATCTGCAATCACATTCGCCTTGCCAGGAGTATATTCAATACTAGGATTGTACTCTTAAATCATTTCGACCCATCGAGTTTGCCTGAGGTTGAGGTTGGGTTGAGTGAAGATATACTTGAGGCTCTTGTGATCGGTGAAAATGTCCACTTGCCTTCCCAATAAGAGATGTCTCCATGTTATCAATGCATGTGTCACATCCCTAGAATATTGTTTGTAAATAGTTGCATCTTCATCCAGGCATCATATTTAAATTTCTGAAACTTGAACTGAGGAATTTTGGAAGCCTCAAAAACTTAAATAAAAGAAGGGCAGAAACCCTAAAAATCTCATTCATTGTTCCAAAATGCTCTTCTTAAATGTTTGATAATTTTTGGCAAGGGTTCTGGTCCCAACCAAAATATTGAACATTTTTAAGGATTTATTTTTGGGACTTTGAATTTAATTCATTAGCTATTTGAATTTGAATTATATTCATATAATTAGAATATAATTTCAAATATCCCTGATTTATTTTTTGAGCTTTTGGAAAAGTCCATCTAGCAAAATAAAAATATTCAGAGGAGCTTTGGCATTGTTTGAATTATTATTTTTAATTCAAAACAGTGGCAAAAGAATTAAATAAAAGAAAAACAGAACTGAAATAGAAATAATAGAAAGGGAGAGAAGGCCACCTGGGCCACCTACCTGGCGCCACTTACCTGGCCCAGCTTCCCCAACGGCCCAGCCCACCGCCGCCCCCCCCCCTCCTCTGTCGTCTTCCTCCCTGCCAGGAGGACGGACACCGCGACGCCGCCGCGCGCGCCACCTCCACCCTGCTCGGCCACCTCCTGCTTCCTCCCCGGCCTCCCTAGCGACGCCCCAGACGACGCCACGCGCCTCCCCGACCCCCTCTCACTTCTCCCTCGCTCTCTGGACCTCCCTCCCCTCTCTGCTCCCTTCCCGAATGGAGCCCGTCGCCGCCGACCAGCGCTCGCGCGGCCACAGCCACTGTCTCGCCTCCCCGACGCCTCCCAGAGCTCCGCTGTTCCGCCCTCGTCCTCCTCGTCGTCTCACGCGACCAGAAGGGCCCCGAGCAGCCGCCATCGAATCGTCTTCAAGCTTCGGCCCCGGCGCCCTTCTCCGTCAATTTGGCCACTCCGGCGCGCCCCCGAGCCCACTAACCCTCCCTGCAGCTCCGCGGTGAGCCCTTGACCCGATTCCCCCTCTCCCCGTGACCTACCTCCCTCTCTAGCCGCCGTTCACAACGAGCCGAGAACCCCATCGCCGCCGGACATGGCGCCGCCGTGGCCAGGGCCACCGTAGCCCCCGCCTGAGCACGTCACCGTGCTCGGTGAACCCCCAGGAGCACATAGCCCTCCTCGTTTACTCCTCTAGTGCGCCGTAGCTTCGCCACCGTTCGCGCCCGAACTCCGGCCACCGCGGAAGTGCTCGGGGCCGTCGTCTCCGGCCGCCCTAGCTACTGCTGCTTGCTGAAACGGGCGCGGGTGGGCTCCAGCTCTCCGTAGCCGCTCTCCTCCGTCCATTTGGACGCCGGAGGAGTGAGCCCGAGCCCTCCGCCGCGCCTGTTGCCACCGGCGACGAACCGCCGGCGTGTTAGGCCCTGTTGACCAGGGGTTTGACCTCCCCTGGGTCATTTACATGTGGGCCCGAGGCCCTGCTAATTTAGTTTAGTTGCTAATTAAATTTTAGCTAACCCACTGACTCACTGACAGGTGGGGCCCAGCCCTGTTAATTAACCCAGTTTAGTTTAATTAAATTCTAACTAAACTAATTCCACTGACATGCGGGACTCACTGTCAGGTTTGACTGGACTGTGCCATGTTGACCTGCTGACGTCATCATGACGTCAGGCTGACGCAGTAATTGTTTTCTGGAGTTTTAAATAAATCAGAAATGATTTATTAAATTCAGAAAATGCCCTAAACTTCAATAAATCATAGAAAATTAACCGTAACTCCAAATTAAATAAATTATATATGAAAAATTATCAGAAAAATTCAAGGAATCCATCTGTACCATTTTCATGCATGTTAGAACAACTTATAGCTGCTGTTTAGCACAAATCAATTAAATGGCATTTGAATAATCACATATGGAGTTTGAATTTGAATCTTGTATTCAAACCAACTTCATTTAATCTGTTGCTAGTTGCATTAGCCCAAAACACATTCATTTTGCCATGTCATGATCATGCATCATATTGTGCATTGCATTGATTGTGTTCCCTTCTGTGTTGCCGGTATTTGTCCCCTCTCGATAGACGTGATACCGATGATGTGATCGTTGACACTGATGAAGACTCAATGTTATCTTCAGAAGTGCCAGGCAAGCAAAACCCCCTTGTTCATTCCGATACAATCCTACTCTCTCGCTCCTGCTCTCTTTTACTGCATTAGGACAACAACGATTCATCTGTTACTTGCTGCGGTAGCTGAACCCCTTTTTCCTTTGCATGACCTGTCATTGCCACAGTAAATAGATGAAACCCACTAGCATGAGTAGGAGTTGTTTGAGCCCTGTTGTGCCTACTCATTCATGTTTGTTTGTCATGCCTGCTACTGCTTAGAGTTGAGTCAGGTCTGATTCATCGGGGATGAATCAGAGGCGGGTGAACATGTCCTACTGTGTGTGAGCTAAGTGTGTGAACACGATTTGCTAAAAGGTGTCGGTGAGAGGCCATGTAGGAGTACATGGTGGGTTGTCTCATTGAAGCCGTCCTCAGGAACTGAGTTCTGTGTTTGTGATCCATGATTCAGCTACTACCATACATTGGGCCCTGAAATATGACCCCGCTCGACTTCTTATTCACCCTTGTCCTCTGTCCAGGAGTTGCAAGTAGTTTCTGGTGTTTGTAGTATGCTGGAGGCCGTGGACAGCACTGACCGTAGGGGTGGGCTGTGATGCGGTAGGCACGTGGCCGGGTATACCGGGCGCCCGTTTGGTGTCACGGAACCCTGTTCACATCGTTTGGGGCTGTGAGCGAAACTCCGGCCGGATCTCCTCATGGATGGAACCCGAATAGGCGATAAACCTGGACTAGAGACTTAGGTGTTTAGGTAGGTCGTGGTCTACACCCACGTCGGCTTTCGCTTGAAGTCTGCCGAGCACATGTCGTGTGCAGACGCTAAGTGGTGGAAACATGTATGAAGAAGTACACCCCTGCAGGGTTAACATCATCTATTCGAATAGCCGTGTCCGCGGTAAAGGACTTCTGGGTTGCTTATATCAGTTCATAGACAAGTGAAAGTGGATACTCTAAAATACGCAAGATAAGCGTGAGTGCTATGGATGGCGTTCTCGTAGGGAGACAGGAGCGGATCCATAGTGGTGTATTGATATGGGGAATATGTGGACTCGTGTGCGCCACCTCAGAAGAGTTACATTGCAGTCGTAGTTCAGGATAGCCACCGAGTCAAAGCTGGCTTGCTGCAGTTAAACCCCACCATCCCCTTTGTTGATAATGATGCATATGTAGTTAGTTCTGATGTAAGTCTTGCTGGGTACATTTGTACTCACGTTTGCCTATTTTATGTTTTTGCAGAGAGACTTCGGTCTCACTAGTAGTTTCACGTGGACTTCGACGTTTAGCTTGTTACCTCAGCTACGATCTTGTGCCCCGGCAGGATCTGGTAGATAGTCAGGCTTCTCAGCCCTTTTCAGTTATAGATGTCTGTACCCAGACATGATAGCTTCCGCTTGTGCTTTGACTTGTATGCTCTGATTGTTGGGTCATGAGACCCATGTTTGTAATATCTCGCTCCTCGGAGCCTAATGAATAAATACTTGAGTCGTAGAGTCATGTTGTGATGCCATGTTGTATTTGCACATATCAAGCATATTGTGTGTATGTTATTGAAATGCTTGGTATGTGTGGGATCTGGCTATCTAGTTGTTTATCCTTAGTAGCCTCTCTTACCGGGAAATGTCTCCTAGTGTTTCCACTGAGCCATGGTAGCTTGCTACTGCTCCGGAACACTTAGGCTGGCCGGCATGTGTCCTTCTTCGTTCCCGTGTCTGTCCCTTCGGGGAAATGTCACGCGATGAATACCGGAGTCCTGTTAGCCCGCTACAGCCCGGTTCACCGGAGTCCTGCTAGCCCAGTGCTACAGCCTGGATTCACTCGCTGATGACCGACACGTTCGATGTTGGGTCATGGATGCCTGTCCCTGTAAGATTGGGCCACTTTGGGTTTACGACTAGCCATGTCAGCCCGGGCTCCTTATCATATGGATGCTAGCGACACTATCATATACGTGTGCCAAAAGACGCAAACGGTCCCGGGCAAAGGTAAGGCGACACCCGTGGGAATACCGTGCGTGAGGCCGCAAAGTGATATGAGGTGTTACATGCTAGATCAATGTGGCATTAAGTCGGGGTCCTGACAGCGTTGGTATCAGAGCTTGACTGCCTGTAGGATTACCAAGCCAAACTGGTCGAAGTTGAGTCTAGAAATTCTTTAGTTATATAAGGGAATTGATTGTGGGATGGAACGTAAGGCTCTTTTTACTCCTTATACCTCATGGCCTTCTGATCTGAGACATCATCTTCTCTTCTACGGGGATTAAGAACTAGGCTATCTCTTCTTTCCATCAGGATCACGTGTTACTAATCCGTAGACTTATAAGATTGTTGGATTTAAGCTTGAGTTCAGTTCCTACTACCTCCATATGTTAATTGTTGATCTCGAAACCTTGATATTGTGCTTCTGAGTGGTTATGCCACCATTTTTGTGAATATCTCAAGTCTTTTCTGAGCATTTACAGCCGTTATGCTGTCCGAGTCATTCCAGGTTTCTAAATAGTCTGATGCATTTGCAAAATCCTTTCCCTCTGGTTTCGATGCTCCTTTATGCCAGCTCAATCACACTAATTGTTGAGTTGAGGTATTCTACTGCCTCGACCTTTATGTTGGAATAATTATTATGACCCTAGGTGTCTCAGGGGATCATCTAGTAATTTAGCCATGATTTGTGTTTCCAGTGTGATGATTCTGGCCATCATTCTCGAAAGCATCCCGTGATGCTACTTAGTAGTAGGTATTCTATTCCTGGGTTCTTGAACCCGAGATTCACTCTACTTACTTCATGTTGATAGTAATTGCTAGCGCCTTTAGGATATTAGTAACCTTTGCGATAGTCCTTGAAGTCCGTGGTATCTTCTTCTTCCAGATACCATGAACTACTTATGGCAGAAGTTCCTCGTTGAACTGAAATATCACAACAGTATTATTTTTGATGAGTTCTCCATTATATATTGTGGCTCTGCCAGTTCTACCTTTCCGCATGGGTTATCCGGAAGAAATATGTTGAACTTGGTTCGACATACTAATCTATGCATCCACAACTCAGAAAATTATATGTTCCTTTGAGTTGTTCTCTTTAGTTGCATTCTGACCTTCGTCTATCAATTGATAGTCAAGAGTATGCGTGTGTTCGTTTATCGATGCCTATTACTCTTGTGGTCCGTCAAGCCATTCTGTCCTGAATGACTTGGAGAAACAAACTCCAGTACCTCGTCCATATCTAGGATTGGGTCAAAGTAGTTGTATTCCGCAGATCAAATGCCAATCCAGCTTTTGGTTCTGTTCTACCTTGGAGTATTACCTTATTCTATATCGAGATTGTTATAGGAATTGCACACCATCCTATGAACTCTTGGTACAGTGATACTTCTCACCATCATTAGTCATTCCTCGGCCCTCGTGTTGATGCAACCGGAATACCGACAAATGAATTGTGATGTGTGAAATCAATACCCCCAGCAACCTCGTTGCTTGGTAGTTAAAGGATAATAATTTCATTCTTAGCATGTTGGTTTTTGAATCATCCTTCTAAGACTTATCGTGCTACCTAGTTCTTATTTCGGTGCACCCTTCGATTGATGAGTTAGGATCTTGTCAAGTCCTCACTCATTTGATTATATCGTCTTGCCCTCAAAAGCGAGATTGTTCTCGAGGTTAGTAACATACCGGTGGTTCATGATTTTCTGAATGTCTTCTCGGAAGTATCACCAGGTCGTCACCTGACCGTTATGTTGAGCCCGTGATCAAGTTGGTTTCTTATGAACCACCTTCTTTCCAAGAATCGGTGTTAGATATCCCTGAGCTAGTTGGTTAAGCTGGACAACAACTTGGAGAGTTGGAAGATAAAAGCTTGTCTGACTTAGTTCGTTCCAAAGGGATATTCTTGTGTAGTGTGTGTTGAAGAAAGATGATATCTTCATCGATTGGTCCCTGTGATCAGTTGTTGGACCTATTGTCTTATCAATCCTTTGATTTGAGTGTGGGCCATCGTCAAATCAAATCAGTACCAATGATGCTCGTAATGTTGTCTTATTCGTGGTTGATCCCTCGAGCATACACCATTACATCTTTGGTCTGACCAATGCTATCACCGTGTTCACTTAACTATGGAATTCCTTTTAAAAGGAAACCCGGATGAATTGTTGTTGTGCCCATTGACAACATCCTTGTCTTATCCATAATTTTGCTGAACATTAAGCTAGTGTTGGAAACTTTTGAAAGCATTTGTTCATGCTAGCTCATGAAGCATATGTTCGGATGTAAGAAGTGACTTCCTCCAGTTCATGTGCATTTGATGCAAGTTGCCGCCGTGGATTCGAGAAGGTCAATGTTGCTCCCTCTGGAATCATCGCAAGTCAGTCATGCACATGTGCGAAGAATTCTGTGGTTTGAAGACTTGCAACCTTCAATCTATATGTATCCCTAGCACACCAAGTCACTGATTGATTTGTTCAAGGAGAAGAAGTTCCTTCTTAAGAGTATACCTTATGCAAGGATTTTGATATCCTCATTGATGGTTCCCCTCCAGAACTCGGTAGTGTTTTATTATAAGACTACCACGTGGTCATGTTTGTCTGGGACAGCGTGTTCACATGTTTGTAGCAGAACCAGCTCATGTTTTGGAGCTTGCTATCGTAGTTCATTCCCCGAGAATCTCGCAACGTCATCTCGTCGATTCATGTTGCAAACTTCCGTTTTTCTTCCTAGACTCGATGAGTCTGGAATATCCTGACACCAACCAGATCTGAATCTCAGGCAGATATGATGGTTTGGAACATTTCCAAGAACTATAATATCGGTCCCTCGGAAACCGGTAAGGTGGATGTCGTGGCCAACACACCCCGCCAGGAGACCTATTATTGTAGTATCTTGATTGGAGAAGTTGGCCACCTCCCCATAGGGATTTCTTAGGATTTACCTCCGTAGTTATTCCTTATGGATTCCTGTGTTCCCGAAGTCCGACCTTTTACTTGATGTTCTAGTTATCAAACCATGTCTATGAATGGGATACGCTGACACATCAAGGAGAACATTAGAAGCGGAGTGCTAAATGTCTCTCGGTCGATCACCCAGATTTCGTTCCCTTGGCCTCGCTAAGGTGAAATCTGAGAAAGTGTTATCTTCCTATGCATCTGCATCGTCCATCGTTGTTCATCATGGTGGTATGTTGTGTTGCCAGGATCCTTGACACGGATGTTGGTAAAACCTTGATGAATATGGAAATACTCAAGTTCTTGAGAGCACGCACAAGCGCTACGTGTTATCATCGGCACTAACTGGGTTGCTCTCAGTTTCCTCGGCAATGCTATGACCTATTCAAACAGTGAATTCACTCTCTGTTGTTGGGTTCTTCCCCAGTTACCAGAATCATTCCCAGCATTTGCATTTTGTTCCTAGCTTGCACCGCCAATGTGCCATTCTACCATGGGTCTCTTCCATTTCCGGTGGTAAGCAAATTCATCCATTACGTTGTCTTCAACAAGGTAATCCACATCATCCAAGTCCGAGTATGCCATTCTACCGACCCCCGCCAATCGATTGCTGTGATTTGCCCTAGGCTGATATAGAGAGTCTCAATGATCTCTATATCAAAGGTAATTCTTTTGCCACTTAAGATAATAATCTACGAATCACCCTTCTCCAGGATGTTTCGTCGTGGTATCATGGCAATTCAACTCCTCGCTACGTTGACAACCGATCGCCACATTCTTAAGTCTGTAATTGTTGTCTACCTAGTGAACCTCGTCATCTGCTCCACTCCATTTCCTCAGATGTATGCTTCGTGTCTCAGCTCGAGAAATGGTCCTATGTCTCATTCCGTGAGTTGTTCGATCTTCAAGAAGATCGACCCTTCTAGAGTCTCCTTCTTCCCTCCATGTCATGTTGGCAGGATTTCTCAGAGCAAGACATCAAGACAAAGATGGTGTTCAAATCAACGTTCATTTGAAGTGCACCCTGGATCGGGAAGATTATACTAGTCTGCGTTACCCTTCACCTTACTCTACGCTTGAATCTCGAGACGAGATTTTTGTTTAGTGGGGGTGAGTTGTCACATCCCTAGAATATTGTTTGTAAATAGTTGCATCTTCATCCAGGCATCATATTTAAATTTCTGAAACTTGAACTGAGGAATTTTGGAAGCCTCAAAAACTTAAATAAAAGAAGGGCAGAAACCCTAAAAATCTCATTCATTGTTCCAAAATGCTCTTCTTAAATGTTTGATAATTTTTGGCAAGGGTTCTGGTCCCAACCAAAACATTGAACATTTTTAAGGATTTATTTTTGGGACTTTGAATTTAATTCATTAGCTATTTGAATTTGAATTATATTCATATAATTAGAATATAATTTCAAATATCCCTGATTTATTTTTTGAGCTTTTGGAAAAGTCCATCTAGCAAAATAAAAATATTCAGAGGAGCTTTGGCATTGTTTGAATTATTATTTTTAATTCAAAACAGTGGCAAAAGAATTAAATAAAAGAAAAACAGAACTGAAATAGAAATAATAGAAAGGGAGAGAAGGCCACCTGGGCCACCTACCTGGCGCCACTTACCTGGCCCAGCTTCCCTAACGGCCCAGCCCACCGCCGCCCCCCCCTCCTCTGTCGTCTTCCTCCCTGCCAGGAGGACGGACACCGCGACGCCGCCGCGCGCGCCACCTCCACCCTGCTCGGCCACCTCCTGCTTCCTCCCCAGCCTCCCTAGCGACGCCCCGGACGACGCCACGCGCCTCCCCGACCCCCTCTCACTTCTCCCTCGCTCTCTGGACCTCCCTCCCCTCTCTG
>NC_041391.1:605861618-605938064 GCF_002162155.2 Triticum dicoccoides | reverse complement strand
AAATGGCATTTGAATAATCACATATGGAGTTTGAATTTGAATCTTGTATTCAAACCAACTTCATTTAATCTGTTGCTAGTTGCATTAGCCCAAAACACATTCATTTTGCCATGTCATGATCATGCATCATATTGTGCATTGCATTGATTGTGTTCCCTTCTGTGTTGCCGGTATTTGTCCCCTCTCGATAGACGTGATACCGATGATGTGATCGTTGACACTGATGAAGACTCAATGTTATCTTCAGAAGTGCCAGGCAAGCAAAACCCCCTTGTTCATTCCGATACAATCCTACTCTCTCGCTCCTGCTCTCTTTTACTGCATTAGGACAACAACGATTCATCTGTTACTTGCTGCGGTAGCTGAACCCCTTTTTCCTTTGCATGACCTGTCATTGCCACAGTAAATAGATGAAACCCACTAGCATGAGTAGGAGTTGTTTGAGCCCTGTTGTGCCTACTCATTCATGTTTGTTTGTCATGCCTGCTACTGCTTAGAGTTGAGTCAGGTCTGATTCATCGGGGATGAATCAGAGGCGGGTGAACATGTCCTACTGTGTGTGAGCTAAGTGTGTGAACACGATTTGGTAAAAGGTGTCGGTGAGAGGCCATGTAGGAGTACATGGTGGGTTGTCTCATTGAAGTCGTCCTCAGGAACTGAGTTCTGTGTTTGTGATCCATGATTCAGCTACTACCATACATTGGGCCCTGAAATATGACCCCGCTCGACTTCTTATTCACCCTTGTCCTCTGTCCAGGAGTTGCAAGTAGTTTCTGGTGTTTGTAGTATGCTGGAGGCCGTGGACAGCGCTGACCGTAGGGGTGGGCTGTGATGCGGTAGGCACGTGGCCGGGTATACCGGGCGCCCGTTTGGTGTCACGGAACCTTGTTCACATCGTTTGGGGCTGTGAGCGAAACTCCGGCCGGATCTCCTCATGGATGGAACCCGAATAGCCGATAAACCTGGACTAGAGACTTAGGTGTTTAGGTAGGTCGTGGTCTACACCCACGTCGGCTTTCGCTTGAAGTCTGCCGAGCACATGTCATGTGCAGACGCTAAGTGGTGGAAACATGTATGAAGAAGTACACCCCTGCAGGGTTAACATCATCTATTCGAATAGCCGTGTCCGCGGTAAAGGACTTCTGGGTTGCTTATATCAGTTCATAGACAAGTGAAAGTGGATACTCTAAAATACGCAAGATAAGCGTGAGTGCTATGGATGGCGTTCTCGTAGGGAGACGGGAGCGGATCCATAGTGGTGTATTGATATGGGGAATATGTGGACTCGTGTGCGCCACCTCAGAAGAGTTACATTGCAGTCGTAGTTCAGGATAGCCACCGAGTCAAAGCTGGCTTGCTGCAGTTAAACCCCACCATCCCCTTTGTTGATAATGATGCATATGTAGTTAGTTCTGATGTAAGTCTTGCTGGGTACATTTGTACTCACGTTTGCCTATTTTATGTTTTTGCAGAGAGACTTCGGTCTCACTAGTAGTTTCACGTGGACTTCGACGTTTAGCTTGTTACCTCAGCTACGATCTTGTGCCCCGGCAGGATCTGGTAGATAGTCAGGCTTCTCAGCCCTTTTCAGTTATAGATGTCTGTACCCAGACATGATAGCTTCCGCTTGTGCTTTGACTTGTATGCTCTGATTGTTGGGTCATGAGACCCATGTTTGTAATATCTCGCTCCTCGGAGCCTAATGAATAAATACTTGAGTCGTAGAGTCATGTTGTGATGCCATGTTGTATTTGCACATATCAAGCATATTGTGTGTATGTTATTGAAATGCTTGGTATGTGTGGGATCTGGCTATCTAGTTGTTTATCCTTAGTAGCCTCTCTTACCGGGAAATGTCTCCTAGTGTTTCCACTGAGCCATGGTAGCTTGCTACTGCTCCGGAACACTTAGGCTGGCCGGCATGTGTCCTTCTTCGTTCCCGTGTCTGTCCCTTCGGGGAAATGTCACGCGATGAATACCGGAGTCCTGTTAGCCCGCTACAGCCCGGTTCACCGGAGTCCTGCTAGCCCAGTGCTACAGCCTGGATTCACTCGCTGATGACCGACACGTTCGATGTTGGGTCATGGATGCCTGTCCCTGTAAGATTGGGCCACTTTGGGTTTACGACTAGCCATGTCAGCCCGGGCTCCTTATCATATGGATGCTAGCGACACTATCATATACGTGTGCCAAAAGACGCAAACGGTCCCGGGCAAAGGTAAGGCGACACCCGTGGGAATACCGTGCGTGAGGCCGCAAAGTGATATGAGGTGTTACATGCTAGATCGATGTGGCATTGAGTCGGGGTCCTGACAGCATGGACAACTGCCGCCAACTCAAGGTCATGAGTGGGGTAGTTCTTCACACAATCCCATGTAATGATCAAGGTATGACGGAAACTAGGGCGGCAAGAGTGGAACAAAACACCAGGCATAAGGCCGAGCCTTCCATCCTTTACCAAGTATATAGATGCGTTGGCCTCGCAACTAAGTCCTCACACTAAGGACATCTGCCGTGAGAATTACATGACAGTTGACGCCCACCGTGGGGCCCGCATACGGTGGTGTTGAGTTCTTGAAGGAATTTCTTCAGAGATCGAGAAGCTCGCAGTGTGCCGGATGAAAAGGAGCCGGCGCAGAAGATAACATCGTCGACAAATAGTCAAAGCGACATATACAAGATTTAAGATCAAGGAAAAATTTAGGGTTGCGTTTATGCGCCGGCACACACAACCAGAGGGTCCGTCGAGGCCGGGTTAATTTCCGTTGCCGCTGCAAGTCAAAGTCTCATATCTGAAATCAATCGATACAAGGTACAGGCCGCGGAGATTGACATGTTTCGATCCATCAAGACCGACGGGAGATTGACTTGGTTTGTACGCCGAGTCCGGCAAGCTGTCAAATACTCCCTCCGTCCTTTAAAGAGTGTATTTCTAACTTTGTTGGAAAATCAAACATTTTATGTTTGACCGTATTTATACAATAATGCACCAACATTTATGTCATCAAATTAGTAGCATTAAATTCATGATAAAAATATTTTCATCATATACCTATTTGGTTTCATAAACATTGATATATTTTTGCACAAACTCGGTCAAACATTGAGATGTTTGACCCTCCAATAAAGTTGGAAGTATACTCTTTAAAGAACGGAGGGAGTAGTAGTTTCCGTCGAGACCGACAAAAATTTCTGCGATCCGATCTGTCGAGTTCTGCAAAGTTTATGCTGCCGGGTTACAGGCTCAATCCCCGAGGAAGTCAGACGCTATTATTCGCAAAGTACTGGAGTACCAGTCTTGTATACTTTGTATACTTTTCTACTCTACGTGATATTTACTCAAGGCCGGCCACAATATTGATACATGCGTGCTCACGGAGATTTAAGGGACGGATCGATTGCTACATCAAGAGCCGCTACTGCGTCCTTCGCACAGGAAGAAAACAAAATCACCTGCAGTTTTGGAAGTGGATGGAGCCAGAGAATCAGCCTCTGTCTTTAAATTGCGCCGCGGCCTTGCTTCCGCCTCGGTTTCATGGCCATGGCTGTTGAGTCGCTCCGACCGTGAGCCGCCCGGCCTCGCGGCCTCTTCTGGCCGCGGCTGGCCTCGCACCTCCGCCTCTCTGCAAAGGACTCCATCATCACGGCCGCGTTGAACCGCCGCCTATACCGTGGCCCGGAGTTTCTCCAATACCCCAGCGCTAATCCTCCTCCACTTCACTGTGTTGAGCCGTCGCGGTTAAAACCGCCTCGCTCCACCGAATCCAGCCGCTGCCTCCGCGACGCCCCTCGCCCCCGTTTCCTCGGTCGCGTCAAGACCGCCCCGCCCATCTACCGGGTCTCCTTCGTTGCGACTCGCCGTCACAACGGCCCAGCCGTCTTGTTGCAAGGGCTCTGCTATGTTGAGTCGCCTGTCACTTCGAGCTGCCGTCGCTCCCTCGCGCCCGGTCTCGCCGTGATCCGTTTTTCCGAGCCGCCGATTCTGAGCCGGCTCTGACGAGTCGTTGGGCTCCGCCTCTGTGTGACTCCCCGCGTGCGATCTCATCTCCTCGGCCTCCAACCCGCCGGCTGCTGTCGAGTCGCCGTTTGTACGGTCTTATCTCCACCGCGAGCCGGTCGCCACAACTTGCTCCACTCAAAGTCGTCATCACCGCGCCTCCAACTGCGCCCTCGGCCGCTATAACCTGCGCGGTCTGTTTCAATCACCTCCAAAATGAGCCTTTGACCTGTTGACTCGACGCAACCTTCCGTCTCTCCAAGTCGCCACTGGTCTTCACCCGCGACCCAGAGTCGCCTTCGAGCTGGCCCCTGCAATGGCCGCTTCTACTTCCGCCAGCTGCTTCTTCTACCGCGCCTTGAGTCACCATTGCCGCTTTACCTCCTTCCTTCATTGGTATAAAGAGACATGCTCTGTCTGTTCTAAAGAAAAGAGAAGGTGTTGATGCTGCCCTCAAAATACATCCTCAGCTGCGGGAGAAAAAGACTATGGAATTATTCACAAGTCTGCAAGTTTGAACTCTGTGGTATTACAGAGTGTTTGAGCATTTTTTATGAACGGAGTATGTACATGGCCGTGAATTTTGCAGAAAAGGAGAAGCGGAGCTGCGGCAACATCTGCAAGGCCGGCAGTTTTATGCAAAGGCCAGCATAGCAACGACTCCAGCAGGTCCTCGTACACTCGAGGGGTCGAAGCAAAAAATTCTTCGTAGGAATAAGAGTCACAAGGAATTAGCGCATGTCCAGAGCAGAATACAAGGTCCGTTCGGGATATCATCCTGAGGTTTTGTTGGTCTCCTAGTCAAATTGGCGTGCAGATCGAGGGGTAATCTGTAGTGATGGGTCAAATAGTGCTAAGCGCTCCTCATCATTATACAAAGCACCTTTGGTACATCGTTATGTGAGGAACGAGGGCAACCAGCTCGTATTTCGGGTACAGAACAATGAATCACCATCTGCTGTTTCGCCCGGATTACATCCAACAATATCTACTACCAGCATTCGCGTTCATCCGACAAAAAATATTAGGTGCTATCTTTTCTATACATTTTATCAGCACATATTAAATTGTTTGAAAATAATTACTCTGGTCTATAATATTTTTTTGCAGGACCACTACTCCTTACAAAGGTGTCGCATAAAGGGCGCATGCCAGCATTAATTTTGCATTAGCGTCTGCCCGTGCCGTGCTGATGGCTGGGTACATGCGCAAGTTGCTGCCCCTGCTACATCAATACAATGCGGCTAATTTGCCCGTCCGCACGGTTTACCGCACCGCTTCAAGGTGATCATCGACTCCGTGGTGGATACTCTCTGGCTTGACATATTAGGTGAAATCCATCCAGTATATTTTTATATTATATATTGCTTTCTTTAAAAGAGCAATTACTCTGGCTTGCAAGTTCTCCAAGGCAGGACAAATTGTCTACTATAAAAGGGATTATAATATTACTGAGCTGTAGGATGACTCATACCGGTTTATACCACGGTCAAATATGAAGAGTCTCAAGCCAACTCCTCGAGTAGTCTTAAGACTCGGGGGCTATGATGACATGACTCGGTAAATGTTGCCAGTTTGAGCAGATTCAAGAACTCCGGCTCATTGGAGGGAAGATAATCCGGTCCCGGAGGCTACCGCCATATTGGTGAAAAATTTAAAGGCTATCAGAAAATTTCCGGCTTAAAAAGAAGGATTTCGGTTTAATATCCGGTTCAAGGTAAATTTGTCTATCACAAAGCTTTGAAGCTCTTAATATCCGGTCTCTAGTTCAAAAAAAAAAATCTCTCGCAAGTTCGAGTCCTTAGGAAAAATTAAAGGGACCAAAGAGAGTCTGTTGCAAAAGCACAGCTCAAACATAGCTGCCCCTTGAGCACAGCTCACAAGGTCATTTGGGGGCTTCTTGTTCAAGCATAGGTCGTATTCGAACCAAAGAGAACATAGCTGTCGGTACCCTCTTAATCGGCGCAACGCCAAACCTGTTGGGGAACGTAGCAGAAATTCAAAAAAAATTTACGTGTCACCAAGATCTATCTATGGAGAGACCAGCAACGAGTAGAAAGAGAGTGCATCTACATACCCTTGTAGATCGCTAAGCGGAAGCGTTCAAGTGAACGGGGTTGATGGAGTCGTACTCGTCGTGATTCAAATCACCGATGATCAAGTGCCGAACGCACGGCACCTCCGCGTTCAACACACGTACAGCCCGGTGACGTCTCCCACGCCTTGATCCAGCAAGGAGAGAGGGAGAGGTTGAGGAAGACTCCATCCAACAGCAGCACAATGACGTGGTGGTGGTGGAGGAGCGTGGCAATCCAACAGGGCTTCGCCAAGCACCATGGAAGATGAGGAGTAGGAAGAGAGGTAGGGTTGTGCCAGAACTTCGTGTATAGCTCCCATGCGCCTCCCCACTATATATAGGGGTGGAGGGGCTGGTTTCTTGCCCTCCAAGTCCATTGGGGCGTTGGCCAAGGTGGGAGGAAAGAAATCTCATTATTTCCTTCCCCACCGATTGTTATCCCCCCTTTTTAGGGATCTTGATCTTATCCCTTCGGGATATGATCTTATTCCTTCTAAGGGGGGATCTTGGTGCGCCTTGACCAGGGGTGTGGGGCCTTGCCCCCACTACCCATGTCCATGTGGGTCCCCCCATGCAGGTGGGCCCCACTCCGGAACCTTCTAGAACCTTCCCGGTACAATACCGAAAAATCCCGAACATTTTCCGGTGGCTAAAATAGGACTTCCCATATATAAATCTTTACCTCCGGACCATTCCGGAACTCCTCGTGACGTCCGGGATCTCATCCGGGACTCCGAACAACATTCGGTAACCACATACAAACTTCCTTTATAACCCTAGCGTCATCGAACCTTAAGTGTGTAGACCCTACGGGTTCGGGAGACATGTAGACATGACCGAGACGTTCTCCGGTCAATAACCAACAGCGGGATCTGGATAACCATGATGGCTCCCACATGTTCCACGATGATCTCATCGGATGAACCACAATGTCAAGGACTTAATCAATCCCGTATTCAATTCCCTTTGTCTATCGGTATGTTACTTGCCCGAGATTCGATCGTCGGTATCCAATACCTTGTTCAATCTCGTTACCGGCAAGTCACTTTACTCGTTCCGTAACACATCATCCCGTGATCAACTCCTTGGTCACATTGCGCATATGATGATGTCCTACCGAGTGGGCCCAGAGATACCTCTCCGTTTACACGGAGTGACAAATCCCAGTCTCGATCCGCATAAAACAATAGATACTTTCGGAGATACCTGTAGTGCACCTTTATAGTCACCCAGTTACGTTGTGACGTTTGATACACCCAAAGCACTCCTACGGTATCCAGGAGTTACACGCTCTCATGGTCGAAGGAAGAGATACTTGACATTGGCAAAGCTCTAGCAAATGAACTACACGATCTTTTGTGCTAGTCTTAGGATTGGGTATTGTCCATCACATCATTCTCCTAATGATGTGATCCCGTTATCAACGACATCCAATGTCCATAGCCAGGAAACCATGACTATCTGTTGATCACAACGAGCTAGTCAACTAGAGGCTCACTAGGGACATATTGTGGTCTATGTATTCACACGTGTATTACGATTTCCGGATAATACAGTTATAGCATGAATAAAAGACAATTATCATGAACAAGGAAATATAATAATAATACTTTTATTATTGCCTCTAGGGCATATTTCCAACAGTCTCCCACTTGCACTAGAGTCAATAATGTAGTTCACATCGCCATGTGATTAACACTTACAGGTCACATCGCCATGTGACTAATACCCAAGAGTTTACTAGAGTCAGTAGTCTAGTTCACATCACTATGTGATTAACACTCAATGAGTTTTATGTTTGATCATGTTGCTTGTGAGAGAGGTTTTAGTCAACGGGTCTGAACCTTTCAGATCCGTGTGTGCTTTACAAATCTCTATGTCATCTCCTAGATGCAGCTACCACGCTCTATTTGGAGCTATTCCAAACAACTGTTCTACTTGGAGCTATTCTAAATTATTGCTCCATTATATGTATCCGGTCTCTCTACTCAGAGCTATCCGGATAGGTGTCAAGCTTGCATCGTCGTAACCTTTACGACGAACTCTTTTACCACCTCCATAATCGAGAAAATTCCTTAGTCCACTAGTTACTAAGGATAACTTTGACCGCTGTCCTGTGAGCCATTCTTGGAACACTCTTGTACCCCTTGACTAACTCATGGCAAGGCACACTTCAGGTGCGGTACACAGCATAGCATACTGAAGAGCCTACGTCTTAAGCATAGGGGACGACCTTCGTCCTTTCTCTCTATTCTGCCGTGG
The DNA here is from genome assembly GCF_002162155.2 of Triticum dicoccoides. NCBI lineage: Eukaryota > Viridiplantae > Streptophyta > Magnoliopsida > Poales > Poaceae > Triticum > Triticum dicoccoides. Next base: position 605,929,728 of record NC_041391.1, on the reverse strand, counting down.
TCGAGCTTTAAGTCTTAACTTCGTACCTTACAACTCAGGCAAGAACTCCTTCTTTGACTGGTCCATCTTGAACACCTTCAAGATCATGTCAAGGTATGTGCTCATTTGAAAGTATTATTAAGCATTTTGATCTATCCTTATAGATCTTGATGCTCAATGTTCAAGTAGCTTAATCCAGGCTTTCCATTGAAAAACACTTTCAAAATAACCCTATATGCTTTCCAAAAATTCTACGTCATTTCTGATCAACAATATGTCAACAACATATACTCATCAGAAATTCTATAGTGCTCCCACTCACTTCTTTGGAAATACAAGTTTCTCATAAACTTTGTACAAACCCAAAATTTTTGATCATCATCAAAGCATACATTCCAACTCCGAGATGCTCACTCCAGTCCTTAGAAGGATTGCTGGAGCTTTGCATACTTATTAGCATCTTTCGGGATTGACAAAACCTTCCGGTTGTATCACATACAACCTTTCCTCATTAAAATCGTCGAGGAAACAATGTTTTGACATCCTATCTGCAAGATTTCATAAATAATGCAGTAGTCGCTAATATAATTCCAACAGACTCTTAGCATCGCTACGAGTGAGAAAATCTCATCGTAGTCAACTCCTTGAACTTGTCGGAAAACATCTTAACGACAAGTCGAGCTTTCTTAATGGTGACATTTACCATCATTGTCCGTCTTCCTTTTGAAATCCATCTGTACTCATTAGCCTTACGACCATCGAGCCGTTTTGCCAAAGTCTACACTTTGTTTTCATACATGGATCCTCTCTCGGATTTTATGGCCTCAAGCCATTTATCGGAATCCGGGCCCACCATCGCTTCTCCATAGCTCGTAGGTTCATTGTTGTCTAGCAACATGACCTTCAAGACAGGATTACGTACCACTCTGATGTAGTACGCATCCTTGTCATCCTACGAGGTTTGGGAGTGACTTGATCCGAAGTTTCATGATCAATATCATAAGCTTCCACTTCAATTGGTGTAGGTGCCACAGGAACAACTCCCTGTGCCCTGTCACACACTAGTTGAAGAGACGGTTCAATAACCTCATCAAGTCTCCACCATCCTCCCACTCAATTCTTTCAAGAGAAACTTTTCCTCGAGAAAGGACCCGATTCTAGAAACAATCCATATTGCTTTCGGATCTGAATTAGGAGGTATACCCAACTGTTTTGGGTTTCCTATGAAGATGCATTTTATCCGCTTTGGGTTCGAGCTTATCAACCTGAAACTTTTTCATATAAGCGTCGCAGCCCCAAACTTTTAAGAAACGACAACTTAGGTTTCTCTAAACCATAATTCATACGGTGTCATCTCATCGGAATTACGTGGTGCCCTATTTAAAGTGAATGTGGTTGTCTCTAATGCCTAACCCATGAACGATAGTGGTAATTCGATAAGAGACATCATGGTACGCACTATATCCAATAGGGTGCAACTATGATGTTCGGACACACCATCACATTATGGTGTTCCAGGCGGTATTAATTGCGAAACAATTTCCACAATGTATTAATTGTGTGCCAAAACTCGTAACTCAGATATTCATCTCTATGATCATATCATAGACATTTTATCCTCTTGTCACAATGATCTGCTACTTCACTCTGAAATTACTTGAACCATTCAATAATTCAGACTTGTGTTTCATCAAGTAAATATACTCAACATTTACTCGAATCATCTGTGAAGTAAGAACATAATGATATTCACTGCATGCCTCAGCACTCATTCGACTGCACACATCAAAATGTGTTACTTCCAACAAGTTGCTATCTTGTTCCATCTTACTGAAAATGAGGCTTTTCAGTCATCTTGCCCATGTGGTATGATTTGCATATCTCAAGTGATTCAAAATCAAGTGAGTCCGAACGATCCATTTGCATGGAGTTTCTTCATGCATATACACCAATAGACATGGTTCGCATGTCTCAGACTTTTCAAAAACGAGTGAGTCCAAAGATCCATCAACATGGAGCTTCTTCATGCGTTTTATACCATTATGACTTACATGGCAGTGCCACAAGTAAGTGGTACTATCATTACTATCTTATATCTTTTGGCATGAAAATGTGTATCACTACGACCGAGATTCAATAAACCATTCCTTTAGGTGCAAGACCATTGAAGGTATTATTCAAAAATAGAGTAACCATTATTCTCCTTAAATGAATAACCGTATTGCGATAGACATAATCCAATCATGTCTATGCTCAACGCAAACACCAATCTCGGTGGTAGAGGGAGCGTGCGATGCTTGATCATATCAACCTTGGAAACACTTCCAACATATATCGTCAGCTCACCTTTAGCTAGTCTCCGTTTATACCGTAGCTTTTATTTCGAGTTACTAACACTTAGCAACCGAACCGGTATCCAATACCCTGGTGCTACTAGGAGTACTAGTAAAGTACACATTAACATAATGTATATCCAATATACTTCTATCGACCTTGCCAGCCTTCTCATCTACCAAGTATCTAGGGTAATGCTGCTCCAGTGGTTGTTCCCCTTATTACAGAAGCACTTAGTCTCGGGTTTGGGTTCAACCTTGGGTTTCTTCACTAGAGCAGCAGCTGAATTGCCGTTTCATGAAGTATCCCTTTGTTCCCTTGCCCTTCTTGAAACTAGTGGTTTCACCAATCATCAACAATTGATGCTCCTTCTTGATTTCTACTTTCGCGGTGTCAAACATCATGAATATTTCAAGGATCATCATATCTATCCCTGATATGTTATAGTTAATCACGAAGCTCTAGCAGCTTGGTGGCAATGACTTTGGGGAAACATCACTATCTCATCTGGAGGATCAACTCCCACTCGATTCAAGTGATTGTTGTGCTCAGACAATCTGAGCACAAGCTCAACGATTGAGCTTTTCTCCCTTAGTTTGCAGGCTAAGAAAATCGTCGGAGGTCTTATACCTCTTGACGTGGGCACGAGCCTGAAATCCCAATTTCAGCCCTCGAAACATCTCATATGTTCCGCGACGTTTCGAAAACGTCTTTGGTGCCTCTACTTAAACCATTTAATTGAACTATCACGTAGTTATCAAAACGTGTATGTCCGATGTTCGCAACATCGACAAACGACGTTGGGGTTTAGCACACTGAGCGGTGCATTAAGGACATAAGCTTTCTACTGATCGCATAATCGCTACTATCAACTTTCAACTATATTTTCTCTAGGAACATATCTAAACAGTGGAACTAAAGCGTGAGCTTACGACATAATTTGCAAAAGGTCTTTTGACTATGTTCAGGATAATTAAGTTTATCTTATGAACTCCCACTTAGATAGACATCCCTCTGGTCATCTAAGTGATCACATGATCCGAGTCAACTAGGCCGTGTCCGATCATCACGTGAGACGGACTAGTCATCATCGGTGAACATCTTCATGTTGATCGTATCTACCATACGACTCATGCTCGACCTTTCGGTCTCCGTGTTCCGAGGCCATGTCTGCACATGCTAGGCTCGTCAAGTTAACCCTAAGTGTTTTCGCTGTGTAAAACTGTCTTACACCCGTTGTATGTGAACGTAAGAATCCATCACACCCGATCATCACGTGGTGCTTAGAAGCGACGAACTGTAGCAACGGTGCACAGTTAGGGGAGAACACTTCTTGAAATTTTGTAAGGGATCATCTTATTTACTACCGTCGTCCTAAGCAAACAAGATGCATAAACATGATAAACATCACATGCAATCAAATAGTGACATGATATGGTCAATATCATTTTGCTCCTTTTGATCTTCATCTTCGGGGCTCCATGATCATCATCGTCACCGGCACGACACCATGATCTCCATCATCATGATCTCCATCATCGTGTCTTCATGAAGTTGTCACGCCAACGACTACTTCTACTTCTATGACTAACGCGTTTAGCAATAAAGTAAAGTAGTTTACATGGCGTTCTTCAATGACACGCAGGTCATACAATAAATAAAGACAACTCCTATGGCTCCTGCCGGTTGTCATACTCATCGACATGAAAGTCGTGAATCCTATTACAAGAACATGATCAATCTCATACATCACATATCATTCATCACATTCTTCTTGGCCATATCACATCACATAGCATACCCTGCAAAAACAAGTTAGACGTCCTCTAATTGTTGTTGCATGTTTTACGTGGCTGCTATGGGTTTCTAGCAAGAACGTTTCTTACCTACGCAAGACCACAACGTGATATGCCAATTGCTATTTACCCTTCATAAGGACCCTTTTCATCGAATCCGTTCCGACTAAAGTGGGAGAGACTGGCACCCGCTAGCCACCTTATGCACCAAGTGCATGTCAATCGGTGGAACCTGTCTCACGTAAGAGTACGTGTAAGGTTGGTCCGGGCCGCTTCATCCCACAATACCGTCGAAACAAGATTGGACTAGTAACGGTAAGCATATTGAACAACATCAACGCCCACAACTACTTTGTGTTCTACTCATGCAAAGAATCTACGCAATAGACCTAGCTCATGATGCCACTGTTGGGGAACGTAGCAGAAATTCAAAATTTTCTTACGTGTCACCAAGATCTATCTATGGAGAGACCAGCAACGAGTAGAAAGAGAGTGCATCTACATACCCTTGTAGATCGCTAAGCGTAAGCGTTCAAGTGAACGGGGTTGATGGAGTCGTACTCGTCGTGATTCAAATCACTGATGATCAAGTGCCGAACGCACGGCACCTCCGCGTTCAACACACGTACAGCCCGGTGACGTCTCCCACGCCTTGATCCAGCAAGGAGAGAGGGAGAGGTTGAGGAAGACTCCATCCAACAGCAGCACAACGGCGTGGTGGTGGTGGAGGAGCGTGGCAATCCAGCAGGGCTTCGCCAAGCACCATGGGAGAGGAGGAGTAGGAAGAGAGGTAGGGCTGTGCCAGAACTTCGTGTATAGCTCCCATGCGCCTCCCCACTATATATAGGGGTGGAGGGGCTGGTTTCTTGCCCTCCAAGTCCATTGGGGAGTTGGCCAAGGTGGGAGGAAAGAAATCTCATTATTTCCTTCCCCACCGATTGTTATCCCCCCTTTTTAGGGATCTTGATCTTATCCCTTCGGGATATGATCTTATTCCTTCTAAGGGGGATCTTGGTGCGCCTTGACCAGGGGTGTGGGGCCTTGCCCCCACTACCCACGTCCATGTGGGTCCCCCCATGCAGGTGGGCCCCACTCCGGAACCTTCTAGAACCTTCCCGGTACAATACCGAAAAATCCCGAACATTTTCCGGTGGCCAAAATAGGACTTCCCATATATAAATCTTTACCTCCGGACCATTTCGGAACTCCTCGTGACGTCCGGGATCTCATCCGGGACTCCAAACAACATTCGGTAACCACATACAAACTTCCTTTATAACCCTAGCATCATCGAACCTTAAGTGTGTAGACCCTACGGGTTCGGGAGACATGTAGACATGACCGAGACGTTCTCCGGTCAATAACCAACAGCGGGATCTGGATACCCATGATGGCTCCCACATGTTCCACGATGATCTCATCGGATGAACCACGATGTCAAGGACTTAATCAATCCCGTATTCAATTCCCTTTGTCTATCGGTATGTTACTTGCCCGAGATTCGATCGTCGGTATCCAATACCTTGTTCAATCTCGTTACCGGCAAGTCACTTTACTCGTTCCGTAACACATCATCCCGTGATCAACTCCTTGGTCATATTGCGCATATGATGATGTCCTACCGAGTGGGCCCAGAGATACCTCTCCGTTTACACGGAGTGACAAATCCCAGTCTCGATCCGCATAAAACAATAGATACTTTCGGAGATACCTGTAGTGCACCTTTATAGTCACCCAGTTACGTTGTGATGTTTGATACACCCAAAGCACTCCTACGGTATCCAGGAGTTACACGCTCTCATGGTCGAAGGAAGAGATACTTGACATTGGCAAAGCTCTAGCAAATGAACTACACGATCTTTTGTGCTAGTCTTAGGATTGGGTCTTGTCCATCACATCATTCTCCTAATGATGTGATCCTGTTATCAACGACATCCAATGTCCATAGCCAGGAAACCATGACTATCTGTTGATCACAACGAGCTAGTCAACTAGAGGCTCACTAGGGACATATTGTGGTCTATGTATTCACACGTGTATTACGATATCCGGATAATACAGTTATAGCATGAATAAAAGACAATTATCATGAACAAGGAAATATAATAATAATACTTTTATTATTGCCTCTAGGGCATATTTCCAAAAAAACCCACCAGGGGGCTTCTTGATCGTATTCGAATCATAGCTTAACCCCTTTTGGGTCTGACGTTGATCGTATTCGAATCGGCGTCGTTAAAAAACTCTCAAGATCATTTGGGGGCTTCCTGTTCAAACATAGGTCGTATTCGAACCAAAGAGAACATAGCTGTCGGTACCCTCTTGATCGGCGCAATGCCAAAGCCACTGGGGGCTACATGATCGTATTCGAATCCTAGCTTAACCCCTTTAGAACGGTTTACTGATCGTATTCGAATCATAAGCCTCAAAATTTTGTCTAAAGTTTTTGCAAACAATCTTTGGTTTGTCTTGATACTTTTTTGATCATATCTGAAGCATATATGAGTGATTTCTATTTAACCCGGCTTGACTTTGGACGATAAGTCGCCAGTATATGACAATCATAAAAACATTTGGAAGTTTTGGCTTCTAAAGATTGGGTTATCACCCTTACTGCACAGGTATCATAAGCCGGCAGTACGATTCAATATCACAGGTATGATATTGTTTATACATGATTTTGTTTAAGCCGGCCCTGGCTTTTGACGTTAAGTCGCCAGGGCATATGTTGTTTAAACTCTGTGCAGGATTTGCAGAACTATGACTTATGTAAATGCTTAAGTCCAAGCTCATCATTAAAATTGATGCTTCAAAATGATTATCTGTTGTGGATTTTCTCAAAGGCTATAAGCCGTCGGGTTATAAAAATTCTGGCTTACAATGGAGGCGTATTAAATCGCCATCGGTCAAGAGCCCCCGGGTATTTAAACTCCGGATTTACTTGTCAACAGATAAGTTATTCAAAGTCTCTTTGGCGCAATGGCTATTATTTTATCAATATGGTTTATTTTACAATGGAAGGGATAGTCCCGAGTCACTGCAGGCTTACGATCCGGCACTTGGGGGCTACATTATTCAAATTGAGATTACATCGAATATGCAAGTCCCATGTCACTGCCAGCATGCACCATGGCACTTGGGGGCTAATGCAAAGTCATTTTTTGCTCAACTTATTGAAGACCCGACTCATCACATTCTAAATGAGCCGGCCCTTGGGGGCTACCAATTGCTCCTATCAAAAATTCAAGGTACACAAGCCTTAATCCATTATATTGAAAGATTCACTACTCAGTTGGTAGGGTACAAAGCTCTTAAACTTGTGGACGGGGGTTCAAGCCCCATGGTGGAGATTACATCATATGATGTTATTATCAATGAATCATATACAAAGTCCCAACTCAGTAATATCTTACTGAGCCGACCCTTGGGGGCTACACGTTGCCGCTCAAGTTTACATGATCATATTTACAAAGTCCCTGCTCATTATTGCATAATGACCCGGCCCTCGGGGGCTATACTGATTGAAATTTTTATGAGCATAAGGCAATTACAAGTCCCAGGTTGCTGCAAGCATGACAACCAGGCACTTGGGGGCTACAGGTGATATGCATATAAGGGAGGAATAACTTCAAATTCTCAGTTTAGAGCAAATCAGGTATTATATTATTATCGAGGAAATATGCAAAGTTTATGACCCGGCGTCATCATAAGATTAACCCAGCATCATTTGTTTATAACCCGACAATTTTGGCAATCATAAATCGGTAAGATCTACATCTTTAAGCCGGCTGAATATCAGTTGAATATTTCAAGACCAATATTTTTGTCAAATCAGAGCATTGAAGGCCGACTCAAATGGATTATTTCTTATAATATTTCTTTACAAGAGTCAATGTAAACAAATAAATTATGAAGCTGGCTTATTGACCCGGATTTTCCAGGAGAAAATGTCAAAGGACTTAAGGATGATCAGGTGCCGGCTTACACAAATATTTAACCCGGAGCACAACCTGTCAAATTTGTTCTTGTGTTTATTTTGCAGAATCAGTTTAACATGGATAAATCCAAATTAAACTGGGGGCTAATGTCGGGGATATACCCCGCGGTATGACCCGGCCGGAAGTATGACCCGGTCGGACTTGACGCTTCATCATAACCCGCCGGAGGATTGGCGACTCACGGGTCTGGCGGTTCACTGGTGTGACGACTCATGAGCCTGGTGACTTAATGATGGCCCCGATGGCGGGTCAGATGGATGACAAGGGCTCAAGGCCTAGTAGGCCGGCTCATGTTATTACGGGCCGGCTTAAGACGGAAGGCATGAGGAATATTTTCTTTACGAGGAAGCAAGACCCGTACTTGTATCTGACCTGTAATAGAGAATAAGTTAGTTCTAATCCTACTAGGACTCTACATGTAAGCCGCCCCTTCAACTTATATAAAGAGGGGCAGGGCTCCCCAAAAGAGAGACAAGTAAGAAGAAATAATCTCTAGGGCTAGACATAAAAAGCCGGCTTACCGGCGACTTCCTCATGACCATAATGAGACCTAGCCATAAACAACATGTAGGGTTATTATCGAATGATGTTTCCCGGGGTCCGAAGCTGTCTAAATCCTCGTCTATGTTGCGTTGCGTCTCTCGATTCCGTCCAACCCCTTTCAAGCTACCACATAGATGCGTTGGCCTCGCGACTAAGTCCTCACACTAAGGACATCTGTCGTGAGAATTACACGACAGTTAGTTTCTCTTGTTGTGGTACCATGACATGGACATTAGTACTAATCTTAGTTCTTAGACTGCAGACTGCCGCTTCCATCTTTGTATATGTGCAGTTCCCGCCCATGGAAGTCTTGTATAAAGGGGCACTCAAACTTTAATCCTAGGCATGTATATACTGTTTTCATGTGTTAACATATTTGGAAAGTTTAACCTTGTTTTAAGCGATTTCCATCCTAAGAATCCCTTTTATGTGGATCATCCTGTTATGTTCTTTTACCATGGTATTACCAAAATGTTGTCGTTAAGTGGCATGTTTTACATTTAGACATCTAATGTTACCTGGCAAACATTGGTTCTTGACCAAGTTCTGCTACCACTTATTCTGTCACGAGTTCAGCACAAGACCTTACTATTGCACCGGGCAATGGTACGAAAAATGGTGCCCCGGTTTATAGAGAAAAAACGAAGGTGCATAAGTTCAGCCAGTGATATTTCAGAAGGTCCATGTTTTAGGCCAGGGAGAAAGTTCGGTGAAAAGGCTGGGATACAAATCACCTTCTCACCAACAACGCAAAATGAGTGGGAAGACATGGAGTGACCACTGATTCAGAAAATGCTCCGTCTGGTTCCAATGAAAGGCAGAAGCGCATAAATTCAGGCAATAATATTTCAGAAGGTCCATGTTCTAGGTTCTGGATAAAGTTTCCATACAAGCCAACCTCGAACCTTTTCAGAACAACATTGCGTCAACAGGTATTTCAGCTCATGTCTTTTAATTTCATCAAACTTTGTCTTAACAATTACTCCCTTCGTTTCTAAATATAAGTCTTTTTAAAGATTTCAATACAAACTACATAGGAATGTATTTAGACATATTTTAGAGTGTAGATCCACTTATTTTGCTCGGTATGTACCCTTATTAGAATCTCTAAAAATATTTGTATTTAGGAACGGAGGGAGTATTATTTTTATGACGGATTGGGTTGCTGACAACAGGAGAACTTATGTTGAAGATAAGTCTGACTGAAAGTTATCAAGAACAAGCTAGTTAATCGTTAGAAAGATAACAGTGAACAATACGTTTCTTGTTAGTTTTGTATGCTAACATCATCTGCTGAGTGTTGAGTTGCTTAATTTACAAGTAATTCAGTCATGCTTGGATTGCTATAAATGCACATTCACAAGAACCGTCAGATTACGTCTCAATATAATTGTAATATTTTACTAAATGATCTGTAGGTGATCGTATAAGAAATATTAACAGTGTCTCGCGGTCGTTACTCATGGCGGCTTGTTTCTCTGCAGGAACCTCCAGCTGCAAGGCCACCTCCACCTTCAGGTAACAATAGGCAAGTGGTTGAAGCCGAGGATACAAGGGGCGAGGAAGGTGCCTAATTGTCAGATATCTTCCTTTGCCCAAGTTATTGAGCAGCTAAACATGCACTTTACTACCCGAAGTGTGATTAACCAGCACCATTTCGGTTCAACCTGCCAGTCTGCCAGCCCTCCATACCAACTACCTTGTGGGGATACTCATTCAGCAAAAAAAATTGAGGTTGGCAGTCATGCGGCATAACCAGCGTCGGCTCCTGGGCCATGTTTGGCTGAAGATGGGGTAGAAGATCTCTTTCTTGAATTCCAGAAGTCCTTCTACTTTCGTATTTCCATCTTATTTCAAAAAGCATGTGCGCATCGATTGCACCCTATTTAGGTGTTACTCTGTCCGTTTCTAAATATAAGACCTTTTAGTTATTTCAATACGGACTACATACGGATGTATATACACATTTTAGAGTGTAAATTCACTCATTTTGCTTCATATATACTAGTCTATATTGGAATCTCTAAAAGGTCTTATATTTAGAAATAGAGGTAGTACTCATGAATCTCCGGTTGTGTTTCGCCAGGGAGAACAGCTTGTTTTGGCGAGTCAAATAGAAACGGCTCAAGACAAAGGGGAGTATGACGAGCTGGTTTATGAACTCTATAGAACACAAGATTAAGTTTACAAACAGCAGATGTTGGCTGAGGCATTCCAGGCCATATCCACATCACGTTATCTGTTACACTGGCATGCTTTCAGCCCTGTGTAAACTTCATCTTCCATTGCCTGCAATAGTCGTTTTCCTCTGGTTACGATATCAAATTAAGAAATTTAGTTTGCAAGCCCGGCGTCATGATATCATGTATTGGGCGGAGCCTGATACAACACATGGGTAATTAGCTAGTCATAAAACACATACCAATGTACCCCCCTCCTGATTTTTTGGCACGTCAAATAGAGACGACTCTAAAGGGGAGTATGACGAGCTGGTTTATACTCCTTCCGTTTCAAAATAGATAACCCAACTTTGTACTAACTTCCAAAATTCTATTTGGGCCGACATACCTTGTGTTGTGCTTGAAAAAGAGCAGCCCAAATACCGCAACAGAAAAGGTTTCACAGTCAGAATGTCAAGGCAATTTGTGATTTCGACGTGAGGTTCATTTTTATTATTGCTGGATGGTCGGGCTATGTTCATGACACGAATGTATGGGCTGATACATGAGCAACGAGGTCGCGATGACTCGGTTTGCGAGGGAGCATCCCGAGTACGTCCAGGCCGAGCAGGAGTTCTACTGGAAGCGTGATGCCGAGGAGAAGAAGAAGGAGGAGGTGAAGGAGGACGAGGCCGGCCCCTCGACGGTGATCCCCATCGAGTCATCGTCGGAGGAGGACGAGGAGTTCTGGGGGCTCTCGGATGACTCCGAAGAGTCGTACTGGATGCCCTCAGATGACGAGTAGTTCTGCTAGTTTAAATTTATGTCATCTATGTTCGAACTATGTTGAATTCCATGTTTGAACTATATTGAGATGAATTAGTAGTTGGTCGTTTTCAAAATACATCTTCGTTTTGGACCATCCGTTGGAGTTGCTCTTTGAGGGAGTCCCGGACTAGGGGGTGTCCGGATAGCCGAACTATCATGATCGGCCGGACTCCAAGACTATGAAGATACAAGATTGAAGACTTCGTCCCGTGTCCGGATGGGACTTTCCTTGGCGTGGAAGGCAAGCTTGGCGATACGGATATGTAGATCTCCTACCTTTGTAACCGACTCTGTGTAACCCTAGCCCTCTCCGGTGTCTATATAAACCGGATGGCCTTAGTCCATAGGACGAACAACAATCATACCATAGGCTAGCTTCTAGGGTTTAGCCTCCTTGATCTCGTGGTAGATCTACTCTTGTAACCCACATCATCAATATTAATCAAGCAGGACGTAGGGTTTTACCTCCATCAAGAGGGCCCGAACCTGGGTAAAAACATCGTGTCCCTCGTCTCCTGTTACCATCCGCCTAGACGCACAGTTCGGGACCCCCTACCCGAGATCCGCCGGTTTTGACACCGACATTGGTGCTTTCATTGAGAGTTCCTCTGTGCCGTCGCGATCAGGAAGGATGCCTTCTCCTGTCTTTAAAGACGGCACCATCGTCAAGAGAGCTTTGGCCGCCGACCAAACTGTCTGGCTAGGTGGTTTTCTTATGACCGCCTGTTCGGCCACCGCTCTGACGATGACCTCTCAGGTCATCAAAAGCGATCTTCACGTCAGCCCGGAATTCGCCGAGCAGTTAGATCCGATTGATCTCTCCTCTGTAAACGAGCTCTTAGATCGCATCGCCGCCCTGGGAGTCGCTACAGACTACGATCAGATTGGGCTTAAACCCGATCTGAGAGAGATTAACTCTCCTCAGGCCACCCACCACGTTGTCGTGGTAGAGGAACAATGCGGCAACCCTTCTTCTACGTTGAAAACCAACTATGTCCGGATTCCCGATCCCTCCAAGCCGGATTCCCGCCAAGGGACGGACGCTAATCAAATACTGAACTTAGAGTCAGGCATCGGACTAGATTTGTTGGAAAGCATCCAGCAAGTCAAGCTTCCAAATCCGGAAACTTCCTGGCCTTTGAGCCTCAGATCGGGCGGGGTTCCGAACTTGATTCCACCCGCCCACCCAAACATACGCGATCTATCTCGAATACGGCAAGAGCCCGATGAAACAGTACATCATTACTGGGCCAGATTCCTCCTGGTTATGAACAGGATAAAGGACTGCTGCGAAGAAAGCGCGATTTCTATTTTCTGCAACAATTGCACGGACAAGGGAATCATGAACGCCATAAGTCGTCGCGAAGTTACACGCTTCATCGACCTAGCGACTATCGTACAAAAATACTGTGCGGTAGAGAGTGCCAGGAACACCGAAACTAGGTTTTGGGACAGTCCGGCCTTGACCAGAACCCTAGTCCGAAGTAAAAGGGTGCGCCATACTCAAGCACCTGGGTTAAAAACCAAAAAGCAAAGACCCCCTAAAGGGCATGGAACCGTACTGAAGGGCTGGCTCAACGGACCCTGCAAAATCCACAGTATAGAGGGCGCCACTCCAACACACAACCTTCGAGCATGTTGGATACTACGACAGGTGGCCAAAAGTGGCGAAGGCTTTTTAGCCCCGGGCAAACAGCCCAGCAGTACCGGTACGGTATTAACAGTCTTCGAGACTTTCGCATCAAATAACATGCGAAAACAAACAATCCGCGGCCTCGCCGAAGTCTACCAAGTAGCAACAGCAAATCCATGGAGTGACACGGCTATCACCTTCAACGCCAGCGACGAACCTAAATTCCGAACAGCTAGAGCACTAGCCGCATTGGTCCTCAGTCCGATAGTGGACGGCTTTCGCCTTACCAAGGTACTCATGGATGGCGGCAGCGGATTAAACCTCATCTACGAGGAAACCCTTCAAAAAATGGATATTGACTGGAGCCGCATCGAGCGAAGCAGCACAACCTTCAGAGGGATAATCCCTAGTCGAGAAGTACGCTGCACAGGAAAAATCACACTAGATGTAGTGTTCGGCTCACCGGACAATTACAGGTCCGAGGAGGTCACGTTCCAAGTGGCCCCATTCGGCAGCGGATATCACGCTTTGTTAGGGCGAGAGGCATTCACAATCTTCCAAGATATACCCCACTACGGGTACATGAAGCTCAAAATGCCCGGACCCAATGGGATAATCACTCTTGCCAGTGATCCAGATATAGCACTCCGCGCTGAAAATAAAACAGCCGCACTAGCCCTAGCGGCATTGTCCGAAGCCCTAGCGGCAGAGGAACTAACTACGCTGCGCTCCATGGTGGATAGGGACGATGTGATACTCGATAAGAGGTCCAAGTCCACCTCTTTTAAACCAGCAGACGAAATAGTCAATTTCAGGTCCATCCAACGGACCCCACAAAGACGGCCTCCATTGGGGCACAATTAAGTCCTGATGTCGAAGCCGCACTACGAGAATTCCTTCGGAAAAATTGGGACATTTTTGCCTGGCACCCTTCAGACATGCCAGGAATCTCACGCAGGCTGGCAGAGCACAGCCTAAACATCCTAAAAGGATTCAAGCCGGTCAAACAAGCTCTTCGGTGATTTTCCGAACCCAAAAGACAGGCAATGGGAGAGGAGCTAGCCAAACTCTTAGAAGCCGGATTCATCAGAGATATAAAACATCCGGATTGGCTAGCCAATCTAGTAATGGTACCAAAAAAGGACAAATCCTGGCGCCTCTGCGTCGATTTTAAAGACCTTAACAAGGCCTGTCCAAAGGACCCTTTCCCCCTCCCTCGCATCGACCAAATCATCGATGCTACCGCAGGGCACGATTCATTGTGCTTCCTCGACGCATACTCCGTATACCATCAAATCAAGATGGCGGAGAAAGACCAGGCCGCAACGGCATTCACTACTCCATATGGGCCATTCCGCTTCAACACAATGCCCTTCCGACTCAAAAACGCCGGCACAACATATCAGCGCATGATTCAAACATGTCTGGCTACCCAGATAGGCAAAACAGTAGAGGCATACGTAGACAATGTGGTCGTCAAGACCAAACACGTCGAAACTCTAGTAGAAGACTTGAGGGTGACATTCGACAACATCCGAGCATATGACATTAAGCTCAATCCAGAAAAATGCGTCTTCGGCATACCAGCCGGAAAGCTCTTGGGCTTCATCGTATCCGGTAGAGGAATTGAAGCAAACTCGGCCAAAATCTGAGCTCTGTCACAATTGGATATTCCAAAAGACCTCAAGCAAATACAAAAACTAACCGGATGCATAGCGGCCTTAAGTCGCTTCATCTCCCATTTGGGAGAAAAGGCTCTGCCCCTCTACCGCCTCCTCCGGCGCACCGAACATTTCGAATGGACGGATGCTGCCACAGCCGGACTCGAAGAAATAAAGGCCATACTGGCAACAAATCCGGTCCTGGCCGCGCCCAACCTGGGCGAACCGATGTTATTATATATCGCAGCAACACATCAAGTTGTCAGCGCGGTACTCGTCGTCGAGCGAGAGACAGAAGGGCACAGATTCCCTCTTCAAAAACCAGTGTACTACGTATCCACTGTTCTAACTCCATGCAAGTCCCGGTACCCACATTATCAAAAGATAGCATATGCGGTGTTCATGGCATCCCGGAAGCTGCGACACTACTTTCAAGAGTGTTCCATAACGGTGGCCTCCGAAGTACCTCTCAACGATATTATAAACAATCGCGACGCAACGGGCAGGATTGCAAAATGGGCTATTGAGCTCTTACCATTTGACATAACCTATAAACCACGGCGAGCTATAAAGTCGCAGGTTCTGGCCGACTTCGTCGCCGAATGGACCGAAGCCGAACTCCCTAAAGAGTACGGCGCATACTCCAATTGGATCATGCATTTCGACGGATCCAAAATGTTGGCTGGCTTGGGGGCTGGCGTCGTCCTGACGTCCCCAACTGGAGACACAATCCAATACGTACTTCAAATAATGTACGTGGACTCCAATAACGCAGCCGAATACGAGGCCCTTCTACATGGCCTCCAGATGGCAATCTCCATGGGCATTCAACGCCTAGAGGTGCACGGGGATTCAAACCTCGCAATATCCCAAGTAAATGGAGACTTTGATGCCAAAGATCCAAAAATGGCAGCTTACCGCAACGCCGTCCTAGAAATGTCAGCTCGGTTCGAAGGACTCGAATTCCACCATGTAGCCCGGGATAATAACCAGGCAGCAGACGTGTTAGCACGCATCGGCGCGAAATGAGACGCCGTCCCTCCAAACATCTTCCTGGAACGGCTCTTCAAGCCATCCGTGTTATGGGAAGAGGAGTCCGGAAATAACAATCCGGAGCCAGCTGCATCACCGAACTCAGACCATTCTGACACAATCAGCGGCTCAACCAATGAAATAACACCTTTAGCTCACGAAATAATGGCAGTAATTGCCCCGTGGACAGAACCATTCCTAGCCTACTTAATTCGGCAGGAACTTCCCGAAGACCAAAATGAGGCCCGCTGCATAGTTCGGCGATCTAAAGCCTACAAGGTCCATGAGGGAGAACTTTATAAGAAAAGCACAACCGGAGTCCTTCAAAGGTGTATCTCCGAACAGGAGGGGCGGAATCTCCTGGCTGAAATTCACGCCAGACTAGGCGGGCACCACGCTACAGCCCGAGCACTCGTAGGCAAGGCCTTCCGTACAAGATTTTATTGGCCGACAGCCCGGGCAGATGCTTAGGACTTAGTCCAACGATGCGTCGGTTGCCAGCTCTTTGCTAATCAGAGCCACATGCCACCCACCGCCCTCAAAACTATACCCATTACCTGGCCGTTCACGGTCTGGGGGCTTGACATGGTTGGACCCCTTAAAGGGGGAAACCCACAAGCACAAATACTTATTGGTCATGGTGGACAAATTCACCAAATGGATTGAGGCCAAGCCAGTTAAAATGGCAGAATCCGGACCGGTGATAGACTTCCTATCCGGGGTAGTACACCGTTTTGGCGTCCCCCACAGCATCATCACTAATAACAGCACGAACTTCACTGCCGACGAGGTTAAACTCTGGTGCAAAAACATGGGCATCAAGCTCGATTACGCTTCAGTCTATCACCCCCAAACTAACGGTCAAGTCGAGCGAGCAAATGGTCTCATCATGAGCGGCATCAAACCCAGACTAGTGCGGTCCCTCAAGGAATCTAACACGCACTGGGTAGAGGAGCTCGACCCTGTACTCTGGGGGCTGCGGACCACGCCAAACCGAACTACTGGATACACACCATTTTTCATGGTGTATGGTGCAGAGGCAGTTCTGCCTTGCGCTATAATTCATGACTCACCTCGTGTGCGCATGTATGAAGAAAGAGAAGCCGAGTTGGATCAGAAGGACAGTTTGGATGCCTTATAGGAGGAGCGGGACGTGGCAAACGCTCGTTCCGCATTCTATCAGCAGCAGGCTCAAAGATATCAAAGCAGAGAAGTACGGGCCAAAACTTACAATGTCGGCGAACTCGTTCTACGCCTGCCGGACAAGAAAAAGGACAAACTTAAGCCCAAGTGGGAAGGTCCCTTCATCATCGACCAAGTCCTGACCGGCGGAGCATACCGTCTACGTAAAGCATCTGACAACCGACTCAAGCCGAACCCATGGAACGCAGCCCGTCTCCGAAGATTCTACGCCTAAACACCGGACTCAGAGTTCGTCTCACTCCCCCGTCCACCTTTTTATATTTTTTACTGTCTCTTGTCCCCCTCCTTCTTCCCACTTTTTTTTTCAATACCTTTTATAGGCTGATTTGCGCTTTGTTCGCACACACTTGATGTGCTCCTAGCACTCATTATACCTGGGGGCTTCTTTACCAGAAGCTTATTAATATGGGCTTCACGCCCAATACATGTGTCATACTTCCACATGTACCTTTTATTGACCATTATATGCATCGATATGACTTAAGTTTTGGCCAAGCTGGGTTGCCTGGCTCCTGTGCTTACCCCTATGTTCCCGATTGTTCGGCTAGGAGGTAAAGGGAGCACCTCTGCGATTGTTACTGCCGGGTCAGCCGGATGTGTACCTCAGACTGGGTGAAGCCGAAAGCTAGCGTTCTTAAGAGAATATTCGGTCGGTGACTTGAAAGATGATTTATTACTTACTTATTTATAAGCCCCCAGATGCTTTTTCTGCTATTTTCGCAGTCCGGCATTGCACCTTAGGGCATGCCTCCCAGGGAAAGGAACCCTTAACGGAACTATTCTCCCTGGAAGATGTTTCTTACTAACCATGTAATATAACATAACTAGTTGGGCACTTGTCTGATAAAGCAATTATGACCACGACGCCTTGTCTCCATGCATGCCCCAGTTCTTTTATAACCGTAGGGGTATTCGGACACACTCCGGACTGTTGGGTCCCGAGGTTGAAGCGAAACGGTCCGCAAATACAAACGATCTACAATCCGGCTAGAAGGCATCTTACATGTCATTTCAAATTACATCGTCAAACCGACTGATTGTACTCCTCCTCAATCCCATCTAACATGCTGTCTAATTTACAGTCCTGTTGGAAATATTTCGCGGCCAGTTCTACTTGGCCATACATCAAGCTCACAGGGATCTCCTTCCCATCAGGCCCCGCAGGTCCGACCTCGGCCATGTGGTTTGGGTCAGCCTTCGGGTAGCGCGTCTTCACCATGGCCCAGGCCTCCCTGGCGCCCTGACGGCAGGCCGATATCTTCCACAAACGGAGGCATCGCCGTGCTCCCTGGAGCTTCTCAGCAAGCTCACCAAGGCCCTCGGGTAGGGAGACGGATGGCCATAAAGCCTGAACGACGCCACTCATCGCCTGCCGAACACGTTCGAACAATTGCACCAGCTCGGGAAGTTGGTCACCTGTTGACCCAGGCATTTCCTCCGCAGGGCGACCTGTGAGCACACCTAAAGACATATTTCTGTCAAACGACTTCCTCGCCGAATTCTTCTTTTCAAAGGAATTTGCTCAAGCACTTACTATAAATGCCGCGACGAAGTCGCTGATTCTCCTTCAAGGAGCCAGACAGCTGGGCCCGAACACCTTTCAGCTCTTCTCCTAGCTGGGTGTGGGCATCTTGGAGCTTGTTTCTCTCCTGCTGCACCTTCATAATCACCCTCTCGCCAGCCTTTAGCTGACGCAGTAGCTGTTGCTTGTCCGAATCTAGTCCGGCGCGCTCTGCAATATTATTGTCAGATTCACGCCGCACTTTGTTAATTAATTATCTTTTCAAAGTACGTCTTACCAGCGGGGGTCTCTGTGGCTCCCCCTGTGGCGGCCAGTGCGGCCTCTAGTTGGGCCTTGCACCCTTGGAGCTCCTGGGACAGATGGGTATTCTTCTCCGTAAGATCCTGCATAAAAATTGATCCTTAAATCAGTTATTTTAACCATTTTAAGTCTCGGGGGCTACTGGCATATATAACTATTAAAATTACTTACACGTATGTCTTTCACATACTGCTCCGTGGCTCTGGTTAACCCATCTTGAGCGGCACGGAGGTGCGCGTTTCCCGCATCAAAGGCATTTAACGCCTCCGGGGAGAAACACGCGTCACGAAGAACTGTCCGGCGACGCCTGTGATTCATGGCGCTCTCCACCTCAGACCGGGTGGCGGACAGCCTGTCGGCATCCTCCGTCAGAGGAGCATTCGACTCATGCCTTGTATTCGCCTCCCCTTCCGGGCCATGCGTTGGAGCATGGCTAGCGGAGGCTTGATTGGCAACCTCTCCGGACACTGTCCGGCGAGCGCTCTTTCTGGAAAAGTTATGAGCATTAATATACCTCCTGGGAATCCTTCCCTTAAAAAATAGCGATGCTCTGTACCGTTGCGGCGACGTTTCAGTTCGCGTCGCACTCCTCTTCCGCCTGCTGGGCCGGACTGACCCTTGTTGGCCGGTCGCCGCGGGCTCGACTTCCTGCCGTAAAGGCGCTTCCTGTCGAACACCATTGGTGCACGGTGGTCAGAACTAAGCATTAAAGAAGTAACGGCGCCAGGACTTCGGTCGTACTCACCGGGGAAGCCGGACACAAACCGGGGTAGTCAGCCATAATGGCGACTAAAGCATTATCTATGCTGAGCTGGTGGTACACCCCGTCGATCAGTTCCACCGCTAAGTCCGGATCCTCTTCGGAGGCCGGATCAAGGGACCTTTCTGGGTCTTCGGGTTGCGGGGCTGGGCTTTTTATGCCCTCCACATCCCGACGCAGTTCCTGTGTCAAAATCATACAATAAGACAATTGCCTTTAAAGGCACGGTTCAGATATGCATGCGACCGCTTACCCAGCTCCGAGGGTTGTTCATGGAAAATCCGTTCAGAGGATTCGTGCGGAGGAAGTCCTCCTTCTCCCCCTTATACAAGCCGGACAGGATCTTCACCAGATCGTCGTCTGAGCCAGGTCCCTTGCGGCCATGACGGGTGGCGTCGTCGTCTCCGTTGAAGTCCCACATGGGGTGGCCCCTATATTGGAGTGGCTGCACCCCACGCATAATGCATGTGGCCATGACTCCGATCATGGTTAATCCGGAATGGGCTAGCAGCCGTATCCGGCCCATCAAGTAATGGACGCTACTATCACCTTCTCGTTGAGGGCTCCGTGGGCGCCAACTTAGGCGTTTCTTCAGGGGAGCGTTGCTGAACTCCGGAAGGCCGATCCGGACTGGATCTGGCAGCGGAGCGTCCTCAATATAAAACCACTCCGAAGGCCAATCTTCGGGCGCCTTCTTTGGAGTCCCGGACAGGTATCCGGTCCCGGCGATGCGCCATATTTCGGCTCCGCCCACTTGATATATCGACCCCTCGTGAGAGCGGGGTACGAGGCAAAACAGCCTCTTCCACAGCGCAAAATGGGGCTGAATGCCCAAGAACAGCTCGCACAGAGCTACGAAGCCCGCGATGTGCAAAATGGAGGCAGGTGTAAGGTGATGAAGCTGGAGTCCATAGAACTCCAGGAGCCCCCAGAGAAACGGATGTATAGGAAATCCGAGTCCCCTTATTAAGTAGGAGACGAAGCACACCCGCTCTCCTTTGGAGGGATTCGGGGCGCTCTCCGCCTGCTTCCCCCCTTTGTAGGTGGCCAGTCTGGCTCGAACCGAAACCATGAAGGCCAGGGGAAGATATCCCTCTGCTTGGAGCGTCACTAACTCGCTGTGCGGGACTGAGCATCTCCTCCAATCTCCTGGCTTAGGGCTGGGAGCGCGAGAAGAGGGGCCGCGTCGACTGTCCATGTTGGAATGGGTTTGGTGTCAGATGCGCCTCGATGAGTGCTTGAGGAAGGAGGATGATGTGATTTGGATCTGGATCCTCGCCTCTCTTATAGGCAGCTTATTTGCGCAGCTAGGGGGTAAAGCATAAAAATACCCTGGCTTTTCGCATTCATGCGACGCGTGGAAGAAGACCATTATTGGACACGGAAGCCAAGGAGCGCAGCATTTATGAAGCAACCGGACACTATCCGGCAAACACATGGAGCATGAAGAAGAACCCGCCTTTCAAACGCCGAAGACAACATACGCGCCGGATTCGTCGTTATTGAAGCCTGGTTCGGGGGCTACTGAGGGAGTCCCGGACTAGGGGGTGTCCGGATAGCCGAACTATCATGATCGGCCGGACTCCAAGACTATGAAGATACAAGATTGAAGACTTCGTCCCGTGTCCGGATGGGACTTTCCTTGGCGTGGAAGGCAAGCTTGGCAATACGGATATGTAGATCTCCTACCTTTGTAACCGACTCTGTGTAACCCTAGCCCTCTCCGGTGTCTATATAAACCAGATGGCCTTAGTCCATAGGACGAACAACAATCATACCATAGGCTAGCTTCTAGGGTTTAGCCTCCTTGATCTCGTGGTAGATCTACTCTTGTAACCCACATCATCAATATTAATCAAGCAGGACATAGGGTTTTACCTCCATCAAGAGGGCCCGAACCTGGGTAAAAACATCGTGTCCCTCGTCTCCTGTTACCATCCGCCTAGATGCACAGTTCGGGACCCCCTACCCGAGATCCGCCGGTTTTGACATCGACACTCTTTTTTTTACATCTCCGATTTGGACCATCTGTTGGAGTTGAGCATTTTTCGGAGCTCCAAAACACACCATTTGGCAGTCCATATTTTACATCTCCGGTTTTGAACCGCCAAAATTTGGACCATCTATTGGAGATGCTCTAACGCCTGGACAACCAGAGTGCTTGCATCCAACACACAGATGTGCCCTGTGCGCACCACCGCTGCCACCCTCTGAAGCCGCCGCCTCGACATCCCAACTCAACATAAGCCACAACACCCCACAACATGGGCGCCTGTCAGCCCACACTACACAAGACGACCGCTCGTAGACAACAGCCGCCGCGCCAAAACCCAAAGCCGCTGCACCCGACGACCGGGTCACCACCCGCATGGTACAAGGTTGCCACCCATGCCATGCAAGCCACAACCCAACCCCATGGGGCGTTGCGACATGACAATCCGAGGCTGCCGCCTTGACATACAACCACCGTCCTAGGTCGCCGCCCCGACTTCCACCGCCCTCGCTGACAAAAACGAAGCACAAACAGATGATCCCACAAGCAAAGGAAAGTCTTGCTTGAAAGGCAACGCCTCGCTACCGCCTACTCCCAACAAAGTTTGGGTTTCCACCTGGAACACAAGACCCAGTGGCGTAAGGAGAAACACCATGACCACATCCCCAACAAGGAGAAAAAGACATCCAAGGGTGTCGTGCTCGACACCAACGACTGTCGATAGTAGGCTTTCGCCTGGTCTCCGGGCTTCCTTGACAAGCTACCCGACAATCAAGCTGCCCAAAAACCGCTGCTCTGCCGCCGACCACCAAGCCTCACCGCACACGACACCGGCCACAACCTCTCCATCACGACGAGTGCAACACTCCTCTCAGGATGGCCAGATCCACTCAAAGGCACTAGATCTGCGCCACCACTCCAGTCACCATGAGGCCATCCGTTGACGCAAACTCAGAGCAAGGCCCCAGGCTCGCCTCAATGCATTCGCTGCCGCACCCCACCGCAAGAGGGGTCATCGCAGCCGTCGTGACCTGGGGCCGCCCCCAGCACATTAGCGTCGGTGAGGCCATCGCTCATGCCCCAGACGTGAAGCTCCCCCTGGCCTCCATGGAAGCATGTCGCCGCCGGCGGCAGGAGGCTGGCCGGACGAAGGTTGTTGAGGGGGTTTCTGCCCGCATCTGGACCATGATCTTCATGTCTGATCCATCAACTTCATCTTTCTTAGGCCAGCTCCAGCGCACGACCCCATTTGGTCCGTTCATGTTCGTTTGGGACAAAATGGACACAGATCACGGCCCAATGCGCGACCACAACCGGAGGGGCGTCTGTTTCTTATCCGCCATCGACCCATTTCCAGCACAATTTTGGGTCGTGTTTGCGTCCAAATGGACACGATGGACGCAAGAGGGCGCTCCCTTGTCCTCCCCTGGCCCGCCCATCGAGGGCACAAATGCCTCTTCCCCTTTCCTACACGGCCTCCAGCTCTCCCTTGCACCCGCCATAGCCGTCGCGGCCCATTTTCTGTCTGTCTCCGTCACTGTCCATGCCGGCCGTCCAACAACCGTGCCGCATCCATGCAATCCCCCGCGCCCTCTGGGAGGATTTCTCGCCAGTGTTCATGGGCTTTTTCTTCGCCGTCGCCGGGACTACCGAAACCAGGCCACCAACGACGCCCATCAGCCCCAACAGCGTCTGCCTTGCGCTGCAAGGCCGCCTATCAGCCTCGTCTCCACTCCTACATGCCTGCTGTATGTATGGGAAGGCCAGGGGGCTCTTGACCATCCGCGTCTCCACCACGACCGCAAGGTGTTTGACACTTTGCTCCCAAGGTACCATGGATACCGGGGACAAGTATTTTTTCCACAACTTTATTTGTTCATCGGATGATGATTCATCATCGGACGATGAGAAGCTTGTGGTTGCTGCATTGGTCTTCAATGGCCACATTGCTAGGCAGCGACTGAGGTTTAGTGGTTCAATCCCGGGCCATGCTCCAGCGTTGAACCACAATAGAGAGAGCAGTCATGCTCCTCTACGCCGATTACTTCGAGCACAACCCCCTCTTCAAACCCCATCTTTTGCACGCCGCTTTTGGATGGCGTGGCATGTGTTCAATCGTATTCGGGAGGGAGTGGTAGCATATGATAATTACTTCGATTGCAAGTAGGATTCCTTGGCAAGGTTGGCTTCTCCTTTATCAGAAATGCACTGCTACTATTATGTCTGCATGAGTGAGTCCACATGTCTCACATTAATGTATAAGTTCTGCAAGGCCATGGTGATAGTGTTTGGCCCTGAGTACCCACGAGAGCCAAATGCCGCAGATACAATGATTATTGGCGATCTATGCAGATAGAGGCGTTCCGGGAATGCTTGCTAGAATAGATTGTATGCATGGGAAGTGGACGAACTATCATTTGCTTGGCAGGGGCAGTATAAGGGGCATGTGAAAGCTTGTACTGTCATACTTGAAGAAGTGGCTCCACAGGATCTTTGGCCTTGGCACTCTTTTTTTGGCATGACTGGTTCTCACAATGACATCGATGTGCTCCAGCGTTCTACAGTGTTCGCAAGGCTTGTAGAAGGCCACTGCCCAGAGGTCAACTTTGAGATCAATGTCCACAACTATAAGGGATACGACCTAGCCGATGGTATTTATCCTCAGTGGTCAACTCTTGTGAAGACAATATCCAATCCGTAAGGAGAGAAGAGACATATATTTGCCAAGCACAAGAGAGTGCTAGGAAGGTGTGGAGTGTGCTTTTGGTGTGCTTCAATCTCAATGGGGTATCGTTCGACACTCTACACCAACATGGAGCCACGAGAAGCTTTGGGAGGTGATAACCGCTTGTGTGATCATGCATGACATGGTCGTGGAGGATGAGCGTGATAACAACATCTACGACCAAGGATTTGAATTTCAGGGTGAAAATGTTGTGCCTGAGCACCAAGAGTCGGCAACGTTTGAACACTTCACCCAATTCCATCATGAAATATGTGATTGGCATACTCATATGCAACTTTAAAATGACTTGGTTGAGCACATGTGGAATCACATTGACAACTAGTAGATGTATCCATTCATTTTGTTTCAATGTATTCCTAACAATTCAAATTTGGTTGTAAACTTCGTGGAACTATTCAGTTGTGAAACTATTTATTATTATAACATTATGTCATTTATTTGGTTATATGCTATGTTTCTTATTTGTTAATAAAATGACTACATTTTGGCTGCTGGCCATTTGGGCGGACCAAATGCGTCGACCGCGTTGGATGCACGGCCAACGTAAACACAAAAGAGGCTAGACAACGCCCCTTTAAACACAAATCAGACGCAAATGACCGTCTGTTTGCTCCCATGCGTTGCAGTTGTCCTTAAGAAAAGCATACAGATCCAGAAATCTTTTCTGCCTTGGAATGATTTGATCGATGTGCTAGTACTCGCTAGCTATCTTCAGGACATCTTCAACACCGATCTTCAAACATCACACATTCATCTGAATCACAGAAGCCATCCAATGCAGGGCTATACCGGTCCGCCGAGTGGTCTAGACATGTTTTTCTTCCACAAACCGAAACCAAACATGGAGAGGGGAGGGGGTTTGCAGGAGTCTGGACACACGAAACATCGCTCCCTGCCCCCTGGCCCACCAAAAAGGAAGGCAGAGCCCGAGCTTTTGTAGCATCCCGCATTGATTCTGCGCCAAAATCCACCACTCTCTTCTCCCATCCCTTGTCGCTCTTTGCTAATTCCCACTCTTTTCTTCCACCCCCTCCTTCCTTTCACCACTGACGCATGGAACCGTTAGAGAACCTGTCAGAGATGGAGGCGGCAGAGGTGCCGGAGGATCCGAACATCGCGCTCGCCCGAAAGATCAGCTCGGCTATGTGGCAAACTCGTCACGTCAAAGCGAAGGCCGCAAAGGAGGAGAGTCTCAAGAAGTGGTTGACCACTGCTGGTCCTGGTGGTGGCATTGGGCGTGGAGGTCGTGGCGGACGCTGCCACAAGGGCACACCCATAGTACAGAGGCGTCATGGTTGGATCATTATAAGCCTCCTTACTACTAAATTGCCAAGCAGTTCGGAACCCCCATCAGTATAGTGCCTTACATCATTAACGTTAATCCAACGCCACTCTTCCCTGAGTATTCTTCACTGTAGCTTGTTTGGGCGTGGATGGCGAGCAGGGTGCAGATGGGTGCCCGCACATTGTTCGCTGCAATGCCCAAACATACGACAACCTGGAAAGGGAGATGCTCGACATCATCCATGATAAGGGGAAGGAGGAGTGAGGGGCTATGAGGATGGATAGCTGGAAGACTCAGATCCCACCCAGTCCCGCAACTACCATCAGCAACAGTCGTACACCCAGACAGCCACGCAGCAGCCCTACACCCAGACCGGCGATGGCACACATCAATGATAATCCACAAGTACAGGGGATCAATCGTAGCCTTGTAGATAGCACTCCGCCTCACAGGTGAATTTAGTTCGCGTGCAGGCCCGTGGGCTCTGGTTGGGGATTTTAATCTCCTAGTGGACCCCAAGGACAAGAACAAGGCCACACTAAACCATCATATGATGGCTAGATTCAGAGCTATCCTCAATAGATTCGAGCTAAAAGAAGTGTACCTTAATGGGAGAAGATACATGTGGACAAACCAAAGATGCAATCCGACTATGGAGAAGATTGACCACAATTGTTACCAACTCGTGGGAGGATATGTACCCATCCAGCCTACTCACGGTGTTGGATCAGCGGTTCCGGACCACTGCCCACTGTTGGTGGACCTGGACAAGAGTTTCACACAGGACACAGGTTCAAATTCGAATGCTTTTGGCCCAATGCGGAGGGTTTCCAGCAAGTAGTGGACCGCACCTGGAACTCTATATCGTCAGAAGTAAACCCTTTTGCACTACTGGATAATAAGTTGCATGCAACGGCGAAGGCGCTTCAGAGCTGGAGTGATCGGTGGGTACGTTATGTTCGCCTACTGATTGCGATAACAATGGAGATAATTGGCAAGCTGGACATTGCGTCGGAGGGGAGGCAACTCTCGGACGAGGAGCATGGCCTCCGCAAAGTGCTCAAGAAGAAACTGCCCGGGATCAACTCGTTGGATAGAACCATTGCAAGACAACGAGCTAGCTGTTACAGCTGAGCGAGGGGGATGCCAACACGGGATTCTTTTATAGACAGGCCAAGCATAGGCAGAGGAAGAACATCATCACCTCATTGCAGCACAACGGCAAAATCTTCACGGGGCAGGACAACATCGCCGATGTTGTGGATGATTACTACGAGGAATTGCTTGGTGCAAAAATGACCAGGGGAAAACATATTAACCTGGATATTTTAGATCTCCCATCACATGATCTAGCTCACTTAGAAGCACCTTTTTTGATGGAGGAGGTGGAGAAGACGATCAAGACAATGCCCATGGATAAGGCGCCGGGCCCGAATGGCTTCACAGGCCGGTTTTACGTGGTATGTTGCTAGACCATCAGAGAGGATTTCATGAGGGAGTTGGTAGCAATCAACAAAGTAGTGGTCTCGCTACTGCCGAAGAAGGACGTTGCAGTGGATATTAAGGACTATCGGTCGTTGAGCTTGGTTCATGGCACCATCAACCCAAATTTATTGATTCGACACAAGGGGAGCCAAAGAATATTCGCAAGTATTAGCAGTTGAGTTGTCAATTCAACCACACCTGAAAGACTTAATATCTGTAGCAAAGTGATTAGTAGCAAAGTAGTATGATAATGACGGTAACAATGGCAAGTAACATTTTTGTAGTGATTATAACAGCGACAACGGCAAAAGTAACTTAGCGAAAATCAATATATGAAAAGCTCGTAGGCATTGGATCAGTCATGGATAATTACGTTGGATGGCATTTATCATGCAACGGCTATAACCTAGGGCGACATAGTGTAGGACCTTGAAGTATGTCTAGAGGGGGGGTGATTAGACTACTTGACCAATTAAAAACTTAACCTTTTCCCAATTTTAGAGTTTGGCAGATTTTAGCAAACTTTGGACAAGTCAAGCAATCATCACACAAATCAAGCAAGCATGCAAAGAGTATATAGGCAGCGGAAATTAAAGCATGCAACTTGCAAGAAAGTAAAGGGAAGGGTTTGGAGGATTCAAACGCAGTTGGAGACACGGATGTTTTTGGCGTGGTTCCGATAGGTGGTGCTGTCGTACATCCACGTTGATGGAGACTTCAACCCACGAAGGGTAACGGTTGCGCGAGTCCACGGAGGGCTCCACCCAAGAAGGGTCCACTAAGAAGCAACCTTGTCTATCCCACCATGGCCGTCGCCCACGAAGGACTTGCCTCACTAGCGGTAGATCTTCACGAAGTAGGCGATCTCCTTGCCCTTACAAACTCCTTAGTTCAACTCCACAGTCTTGTCGGAGGCTCCCAAGTGACACCTAGCCAATCTAGGAGACACCACTCTCCAAGAAGTAACAAATGGTGCATTGATGATGAACTCCTTTCTCTTGTGCTTCAAATGATAGTCTCCCCAACACTCAACTCTCTCTCATAGGATTTGGATCTGGTGGAAAGAAGATTTGAGTGGAAAGCAACTTGGGGAAGGCTAGAGATCAAGATTCATATGGTAGGAATGGAATATCTTGGCCTCAACACATGAGTAGGTGGTTCTCTCTCAGAACTGGTAAGTTGGAAGTGTAGTTTTGTTTTGATGGCACTCTCCATGAATGAAGAGGAGGTGGAGGGGTATATATAGCCTCCACACAAAATCTAACCGTTACACACAATTTACCAATCTCGATGGGACCGAATCAACAAACTTGGTCAGACCGATTTAGTAAACCTAGTGACCGTTAGGATTTTCAGTGGGACCGAAATGCAACTCGGTAGGACCGATATGGTTAGGGTTAGGGCATAACGTAATCTCGGTGAGACCGATTATACGAACTCGGTGAGACCGATTTTGGTAATTAGCTAACCAGAGAGTTGGTCAGGTAAACTCAGTGGGACCGAGTTGCTCTTTTCGGTGAGACCGAAATGTTACAAAAGGGAAACAGAGAGTTTACATTGCAATCTCGGTGGGACCGATCGCTCACTCCGGTTAGACCGAAACGTTACAAAGGGAAACAGAGAGATTACAATCCCATCTCGATGAGACCGAGATCCCTATCGGTGAGACCGATTTGCCTAGAGTTTGTGGCAGTGGCTATGACATTTGAACTCGGTGGCACCGGATAGAAAGAATCGGTGTGACCGATTTTGACTTTAGGTTTAGGTCATATGTGGATGTGGGAAAGTAGTTGAGGGTATTTGGAGCATATCACTAAGCACATGAAACAAGAGGCTCATTAAGCAACACCTCATCCCTCCTTGATAGTATTGGCTTTTCCTATAGACTCAAGATCTTGGATCACTGAAATATAAAATGTAGAGTCTTGAGCTTTTGAGCTTGAGCCAATCCTTTGTCCTTGATATTTTGAGGGATCCACTTTCATCATCCATGCCATGCCATTCATTGAGCTTTCCTGAAATATTTGTCTTGGAATAGCATTAGCTCAATGAACTATATGTTGTTATGAATTACCAAAACCACCTAGGGATAGTTGCACTTTCAATCTCCCCCTTTTTGGTAATTGATGACGACATATAGATCAAAGCTTCGACAAATGATAATAAGATTGAAAAACATCGCCGCTTTGAGAAGTATGTGATAAGCAAGAGCTCCCCCTAAATTTGTGCATATTTTAAGATTTGCTTTGGACTGCAAATGCACAAGGAAATAGGCTCATGGGTTACTCTTCCATGTCACATACATCTTAGTGGAGCGCTCAAAATAATAAAGATTGAATACATGCACTCATCACCAAGCAAAGTGAATGATCATATAAGGATAGGTAAGATAATATCATCAAACATGCATAAGTGTAGCTTATGATCAAACACATGATCATCAATGTCTCACAGGTAATTGCATAGTATCTCAAGCAATCAAAAAGCAAACAAGTTTAACCAAGAAGACAAGAGAGAACAAAAAACAGCAAATCTCTCTCTCGAAGCCTATGATCTATACATTTTTCTCCCCCTTTGGCAACAAGTTACCAAAAAGTTCATAGAAAATGCATAGTGCTAGATCGTCTCTCAGGCTTGGTCTTCAGGTGGTGGTGGTGTACGGATGACTCCAAGAATGAAGGCTTCTGTCGATGTAGATGGAGCTGGAGGAGTTGGTGCTGGAGCTGGTTGCACTGGAGCTGTAGGAGCTGTAGCTGGTGCAGATGATGTGGCTCTTGTGTCTGTCACAGGCACTGCAGCTGACCTCTGAGCTCTAGGCACTCTGGCAAATGCATCAGTGGTTATATTACCCTTCCTCTCCTGCATGTCATCCTAAAGATGTTCCACAAGAGACTGAATCTCAGTTACTTTGACATCAAGATCATAGAATTTTTTTCCATGATCCTTTCCAGGCTCTCCTGGTTTTGAGTTAAGGTGGACAACCCCTTCTCAATCCTTAGTGTTGATGCTATCAAGTAACCAAGCTGCTCCTGCTTGTTCTTCAAGAAAAACTCAGATGCCTCCTCTTGAGTTGGCATCTTGGCAGTCTTCTCTTTCCTTGCTTTCTTGCTTGAGCTTGCACTGATGATGGTTCATCCTCATTCATGACAACTTGATTGTCCTCAAAGTCTGGATAGAGAGAATAATGTTCTTTATCCAACTGGTATTTTCCTGTGCCCATCTTTGAGTTAATCAACTCCTGAATCTATGGAGCATATCCACAACTTCTCTTCTAGTCTGCTGCAGTCCTCTTGATAGTTTCAACCATAAGGCTCATGACCTTGAATTTCTGGGGCACATCAAATACATGTAGCAAGTTTATTGCATGCCCTCGAATCATGTTGTGATCACCTAATTTGGGAAAAAGAGTGTGCCTTAGGATCTGGTTGATCGTAGGCAGCCCTGACAGAAGAAAATGAACTGATCCAAACTTGAAAATCTCAAGTGCTTCATCAGGGATCTCCTTGTACATATGTGACATTGAGTTATGATCCATTTTCTTCTTGGCATAAATATCCAAGTCATCTTCACTTTCCTTTGGGGCATTGATCAGACTTTCCCTTTCCGCAATGGTTGACTGGTATCTCGTTCCTTCAGACATCCATACTATCCCGCCATCTGGATAGAAGTGTGCTGTGGAGTAGAATTGCATAATGTGTTTGTCATTCCAGTTGGTGAGCTTCTGCCCAACAAAATCTGCAACTCCACAAGCAATGAAACTGTCTTGCACTCCAGGATAGTGTTCCTCATTTTCCTTCATGTAGGTCCAGTCGACCCACCTCATATCACACACTATGGGCTTCTTGTCCAACAAGATTGTCTCATAGAAGTCCTGCTGCTCCTTGGTGTGGAACCTGTAATCTACAGCAGTCCTTCTCCTAGTGGCATATGGATCCGACTCTCTCCATAGCCTCAACCCTGAGTCTCTCCTAATCTTCATGTTCTCAGCCACATGATGAGCATCATTGTGGTCTGGGATCTTGGGTTTGAGCTTCCTTAAGATCTGCCCTTCTTCATCCTCCTCAGCAGCAACCTTAGGCATTGGGGCCTTGTTCTTCTCAGCTACTGGTATACTCCTGGTATTTCTCTTTGGTGCAATCTTGGGCTTGGAGGCAGCTTTGGGTGCTTCTTTGGGCTTTGATGTTGCAGCCCCTGACTTTATAGCATCACCCATCAGCTTTTGTGCCTTGGGTGCTGGTTCAGCAACCTCTTCTCCCTCTTCCATCATGGAGGGTTGCCCAACAACTCTGGCCATGGTCTTCTTGACCCTTTCCTTCCTTTTCTTTCCTTCTGCAGCTGGCTCTTTGGGATCAGGCTTACTTGAGTTGATCCTCTAGATTTGGACATTGGCTGTCTTCCTGCTGGCCTTTTGATCTTCATGCCTGGCTTTACTGCAGTTGAGCTGAGCACCTTCTTGAGCACTACCTTCTTGGAAGTAGCCTCATCTTCAACAACAACATAATCCTCATCCTCAGAGTCTGAGGTTCTCTTTCTTCTAGCTCTTGTGGCTGCTTTAGGCAAATTGCTTGGAGTGCTTCTGCTCCCTTCATCTGAGCTGCTAGAGGGACTAGTGCCCTCACTCATGTGAATCTACTCTGCTGACTTGTTCTGACTATCACTTTGGTCTGACATGCTACAAATCACTGACTGCTGACCCTGTGAATAGTTATAGATGAGATAGAGTGGATGAGCATCACAAAATGCAGAGATTTTTGCAAAAGAATGATTCAAAAAACTTAGTTTTAGTTTCCACATAAAGCATTTCAGATCTACCAATTTTCAAACTCGGTGATACCGAAGCAGTTTTGGAACCTAAACTAGTGAACTCGGTCAGACCGAGTCACAGTTCGGTGGCACCGAGACTGCTAGGGTTTCACAAAGTTCTAAAATCGGTCACACCGATTTGTAATTCTCGGTTAGACCGAGACTTACTAGTGCAATGGCGTTAGCCAAATCGGTGGGACCGAGTTTTTCAACTCGGTGGGTCCGAGATGGTTTCGGCGGAAACCTAACCCTAAATTTTCGAATCCCATCTATTCTAAGGATCACATTGACTGGATAGGAGTATCTCAATCGTGGCAAGATGCATTATGAACACAATGTGCCGAGAATTAGATGAGGATAGCACTGTGATCGAGTTCATACCCTAGTTCGGCGGTGAACTCACTACGGCGGCAACGACGGAGAAGAAATCCGTTGACGGCGGTGGAGACCAGCGACAGGAGGCGGCTGGCGACGAAGTCGACGATCTGTAGACCTAGTAGGCAGAGCGAGCTATGCGCGGGCGAGGAGTTTTGGAGAAAGTTTTCCAAAATTTGCCCGTGAGTATATATAGCCCGACACTGTCGGTGTGACCGAGTGGAACAACTCGGTGGCACCGAGATGCATAACTGTTAACAGTTACAGCAACTCGGTGTGACCGAAAAGTTCAAATCGGTTGCACCGAGATTGAAAACCTAGATCGACTTAGTGATCTCGGTAGGACCGAAATGGAGGAATCGGTCAGACCGAAAATCACAAAGAAGTTTTGGAAGTTTAAGTCTATGACGAATCGGGGACTCCAAGTGCTCCTCACACAGAGTGGTTCGAATCTGACTTGACCAAATTTTGTGATGTAGCATGAACAGAGTTTGAGACAAGAAAAGCATAGATAGCTAGAGAAGGTTCTTAGGCATTCTTGTCAATCCACTTGGCCAAAGAAAAAGAAACCAATCAATCAAAACAACAAGTGGATGTTCTTGAATGAGTAAAATATGCAACCAACATGCTCACACAATAAAATGACAAATGAAATATGTGGCAATGCATGCACAACCAATTCTAGCATCTATCAAACAATTGGCGATGACTAGGTCACCTATATATGAGTATATTGACTTAGGAGTCAAATGAGAACATTTGATCATAGGTCATACTCATCGTTTAAGCTCAAGTGGGGTTACCACTTTTACATAATGCATTGATGTGTTCACATCATTAGAGTTGCTTTGACTTAATTATTTAGATTTAAGCTCCCCCTAGATGTGAGATCCCCCCTTATAGGGATGAACTAACCTTGGGTTTTGTCGATGATGACTTCATGTAGGTGTTGAAGATGTGGATGCTCAATATTGATGTAGATCTTTTGGAGCAATCCTTTGGAGTGAGTTGCACTTTCAATACCTACACAGGTTAGTCCCACAAGGAACAAACAAGAATATCCATAGACATAGAGTGATGCACACATAATATGATGTCCATGAAAACATTAGGTTACCTTGTCCCTTGCCTTACCAACATGAGGGTTTGTGACTCCTTGAACTAGTGCAAGATGTGGAAGTTGATTGCACTTGTCCTTGCCATAATGGTATGAGTGATGAATGTTGGCGGAGTCACCCTAAAGAACTCTCTAGTTCTTCTTCTTCGGGATCCACATCATCTTGATGGGAATCCTTGGTGTAGTAGTTGTGCTTGATGAAGTAGAACTTGACGTAGTCTTGGGAACCCACTTGACCAAGGCCTTAGGTGCTTCGTCAAATGTATCAATCTCCTCTTGGAGCTTGTCCTTGCCTTTGTTCTTGTGGTCTTGTGGTGGAAGATCATCTTGTGCTTGTGTCCCCTTGAAGGAAGTAGGATCATACTTCTCTTGTTGAGGAACAAACTTCATCTTGGGGTATTGATCTTCTTCCCACTCAACTCCATCGGCATTGAACTTTCGTTCAAAACCAACACCTTGATTCTTCTGGTGCCTTCCTTGCTTGCGTACAATTTCCTCGAATTGCTTACTCCCGGCAAGGCTCTTGTATACACCTTTCTCTATAATTCCCTTCAATAAGCTATTTTCTTGCTCAAGTGCAACTTGGCTAAGAGTATCATTAGTGGAATCAAGAGAATTACTAGAAGCAACAATATTGGATTTAGCATAATCATTGTTACTACTAGAGGAAGTATCTTTCTTGTTCTTGTTACTAGACTTGACTTGAGGCATGTAAGTAGATAAGAGTAAACGCTTGGAAATATAAGAAGAACTTTTCTTGCGAAGATTATCATTGATTGCCTTTAAGAACTCATGCTCTTGCTCAAGATTGAGCTTTTCAAAGTGTAACTTCTCATGAGCCCTTAAAAGTTCTCGATGATTTTCGAAGATAGTTTCATGAGCTAACTTAAGAGTGTTTAGTTCTTTAGTTAGAAGCTCAATCTTCTACTTATCATTGTCATTCGTTTTATCTTGTTTAGCATGATTAATTGACGTTTCATCATAGTATTCATCACTAGAGTTGTCAACAAGTAAATCATCATCACCTAGCAAGTCATCTTCATCACTATTGAAATCAACATACTCGGATGAGTTACCTTAGGGCCTTTAGCCATGAAGCATCTTCCAATTCCTTCATTTGGTGAGCCAAATATGTCATAGGAGTTGGTTGACAGAAGTGCTAGACCGGCAACACCTTCATCTTGAGTATGTTCAGAGTCAGAGTGATAGCTTCTCTCGGAGTGATGTTCAGAGTCGGAACCGGATACCCATTCACCAACATGAGCTTGATGTCTTCGTTTTGAGTAGCTCTTTGATGACTTGTCCTTCCTTTCCGAATCTTTGCTTCTCCGTGAGGGTCTTCGTTCATAACGATCATCTCTACTCCTCTCTCTCGGCGGTGATTCTTCTCTTCTACTTCTTCTCTTTGGAGAATCTTCTCTTCCTTTGTAGGGTGCCGTACACTCATTGGAATAGTGTCCGGGTCTCCCACAATTGTAGCAATTGCGCTCTCGACTGGAAGATCTCTTGTCATTGTAGGACCTTGACTTAGAGCTTCTTTCTTTGCTTCTACTCTTGTATAATTTGTTAAAATTCTTCACCATTAAGCTCAATTCTTCATTGAAGGTTTGTTTCTCACTTGATGATGTAGGGGCTTCACATGAGGCTTTGTAAGCACCACTTGACTTGTTGTGAAGTTCCTCCTTATCCTTGAGTGACATCTCATGAGCAACAATTCTACCAATGACCTCCGTTGGCTTGAGATTCTTGTAATTTGGCATCATTTGAATCAATGTGCACACGGTATCATATTTTCCATCCAATGCTCTTAGGATCTTCTTGATGATGAATCTGTCGGTCATCTCTTCACTCCCTAAGCCGGCAATCTCATTTGTGATAAGAGCAAGCCTAGAGTACATTTCAGCGACACCTTCACCATCCTTCATTTTGAACTTGCCGAGCTGACTTTGGAGCACATCCAACTTGGATTCCTTGACGGAGTCGGTACCTTCATGCATATCAACCAAAGTGTCCCAAATTTCCTTTGCATTCTCAAGATGGCTGATTTTGTTGAATTCTTCGGGGCACAATCCGTTGAAGATGATATCACAAGCTTGAGCGTTGTATTGCAGCATCTTCAATTCTTCCGCATTAGCTTCACGGTTTGGCTCTCTCCCATCAAAGAATTCACCTTGCAAGCCAATACAAATAATAGCCCAAATGGCGGGGTTATGTCCAAGAATATGCATTTTCATCTTATGCTTCCAACTAGCAAAATTAGTTTCATCAAAGTAAGGACCTGTACGGTGATAATTTCCCTCGCTAGACGCCATACTCTCCTAGGTTGTGAAACCAAGGCTATGACCACCAAAAGCTATGGAAATCAAAGCAAATGGAGACCAAAGCTCTGATACCACTTGTAGGACCTTGAAGTATGTCTAGAGGGGGGTGATTAGACTACTTGACCAATTAAAAACTTAACCTTTTCCCAATTTTAGAGTTCGGCAGATTTAGCAAACTTTGGACAAGTCAAGCAATCATCACACAAATCAAGCAAGCATGCAAAGAGTATATAGGCAGTGGAAATTAAAGCATGCAACTTGCAAGAAAGTAAAGGGAAGGGTTTGGAGGATTCAAACGCAGTTGGAGACACGGATGTTTTTGGCGTGGTTCCGATAGGTGGTGCTATCGTACATCCACGTTGATGGAGACTTCAACCCACGAAGGGTAACGGTTGCACGAGTCCACGGAGGGCTCCAACCAAGAAGGTTCCATGAAGAAGCAACCTTGTCTATCCCACCATGGCCGTCGCCCATGAAGGACTTGCCTCACTAGCGGTAGATCTTCACGAAGTAGGCAATCTCCTTGCCCTTAAAAACTCCTTGGTTCAACTCCACAATCTTGTCGGAGGCTCCCAAGTGACACCTAGCCAATCTAGGAGACACCACTCTCCAAGAAGTAACAAATGGTGCGTTGATGATGAACTCCTTGCTCTTGTGCTTCAAATGATAGTCTCCCCAACACTCAACTCTCTCTCATAAAATTTGGATCTGGTGGAAAGAAGATTTGAGTGGAAAGCAACTTGGGGAAGGCTAGAGATCAAGATTCATATGGTAGGAATGGAATATCTTGGCCTCAACACATGAGTAGGTGGTTCTCTCTCAGAACTGGTAAGTTAGAAGTGTAGTTTTGTTTTGATGGCTCTCTCCACGAATGAAGAGGAGGTGGAGGGGTATATATAGCCTCCACACAAAATCTAACCGTTACACACAATTTACCAATCTCGGTGGGACCGAATCAACAAACTCGGTCAGACCGATTTAGTAAACCTAGTGACCATTAGGATTTTCGGTGGGACCGAAATGCAACTCGGTAGGACCGATATGGTTAGGGTTAGGGCATAACATAATCTCGGTGAGACCGATTATACAAACTCGGTGAGACCGATTTTGGTAATTAGCTAACCACAGAGTTGGTCAGGTAAACTCGGTGCGACCGATTTGCTCTTTTCGGTGAGACCGAAATGTTACAAAAGGGAAACAGAGAGTTTACATTGCAATCTTGGTGGGACCGATCGCTCACTTCGGTTAGACCGAAACGTTACGAAGGGAAACAGAGAGATTACAATCCCATCTTGGTGAGACCGAGATCCCTATCGGTGAGACCGATTTGCCTAGGGTCTGTGGCAGTGGCTATGACATTTGAACTCGGTGGCGCCGGATAGAAAGAATCGGTGTGACCGATTTTGACTTTAGGTTTAGGTCATATGTGGATGTGGGAAAGTATTTGAGGGTATTTGGAGCATATCACTAAGAACATGAAGCAAGAGGCTCATTAAGCAACACCTCATCCCTCCTTGATAGTATTGGCTTTTCCTATAGACTCAATGTGATCTTGGATCACTGAAATATAAAATGTAGAGTCTTGAGCTTTTGAGCTTGAGCCAATCCTTTGTCCTTGATATTTTGAGGGATCCACTTTCATCATCCATGCCATGCCATTCATTGAGCTTTCCTGAAATATTTGTCTTGGAATAGCATTAGCTCAATGAACTATATGTTGTTATGAATTACCAAAACCACCTAGGGATAGTTGCACTTTCACATAGAACTAGCTCCAATTCATCAATGTAATGCAGGCATGTATTTCGTATATAGTCATACGTGCTTACAGAAAAGAACTTGCATGACATCTTTTGTCCTACCCTCCCATGGTAGTGGGGTCCATAAGGAAACTAAGGGATATTAATGCCTCCTTTTAGTAGAGAATTGGAACAAAGCATTAGCACTTAGTGAATACATGAACTTCTCAAACTACGGTAATCGCGGGAAAGAATCCCAATTATTGTCACCTCGGGGTATGCGGATCATAACTCGTAATAGTTGCATATAACTTGTAAGATAGGATCAAGAGTACACATATATTCATGAAAACATAATAGGTTCAGATCTGAAATCATGGCACTCGAGCCCTAGTGACAATCATGAAGCATAGCAAAGTCATAGCAACTTCAATCTCAGAGCATAGTGGATACTAGGGATCAAGCCCTAACAAAACTAACTCAATTACATGATAAAACTCATCCAACCCATCATCGTCCAGCATGCCTACAAAGGAATTACTCACTCTCGATGGTGAGCATCATGCAATTGATGATGGAGGAAGGTTGATGATGACGACTGAGGGAGTCCTGGATTCAGGGGTCCCTAGGTGTCCGGTCTATCCAATGTGGGCCGGACCGGTGGTCCATGAAGATGGAGTGAAGAATCGTCCCATGTGTCCGGGTAGGACTCCCGTGTGTGTGGATAGCAAGGTTGGTGTCTCGATATGTTATTTCCTTCCCTTGTAAACCGACTTGGTGTAACCCTAGGCCTCTCCGGTGTCTATATAAAATGGAGGGTTTAGTTTGTAGGGGGATCATAATATTCATAGGCTAGACAAGCTAGGGTTTAGCCATTATGATCTCGAGGTAGATCAACTCTTGTAACCCCTATACTCATCAAATACAATCAAGCAAGATGTAGGGTCTTACCTCCTTTAAGAGGGCCCGAACCTGGGTAAACATTGTGTCCCTTCATCCATTGTTACCATTGATCCTTGGACACAGAGCTTGCCCCCCCCCCTACCCGAGATCTGCTGGTTTTGACACCGACATTGGTGCTTTCATTGAGAGCTCTGTTGTGTAGTCCCGAAAAAGCGATCTATGGCTCGCCTAGTCATCAACGACAATATCACCTCTGGAAGGAGCCTAACTTCTGGGCAGACCCTCCAGCTCGGCAGTTTCATCATAGGTGCCCGTACAGCCATCAAGCCTACAACATCCCCTATGACCGCTGAACACTGTCTTCGCATCGGTCTCAAGTACTCCGAAAAGATGGATCCGACAGACATCTCATCCTTAAACGAGCTACTAGATTGCACCGCCTTCCTTGGGGTTTCAACAGATTATGGTCGGATCGGGCTTAAGCCTGACTAGAGGGAAATTTATCGCCCGCCGATCACCCACCTGGTAGCGGTTGTTGAGGAACGAGCCGAAGACACCTCTCCCCCTATGTTGAGAACCAAATATGTTCGGGTCTCCAAACCCCTTGAGCCGGATACTCTCCCTTCGGATGGGACCCCACATCCCATGAACTATGGCTCGGATGTAGGATCGGGGGAGCACTTGGATTTCCCCGGACCCGAACTGGTCGCCTCGGAGATTTTGCAAGCTCCAAGCACAAGTGTGGGTCGGGATTCAAATTTTAACCCACTCACCCACCACAATCAATACTCTCCAAGCAACTCAGGCCCTCCAGACATATATGACCTGATGTATGTATGTCGGCAACCTCAGGAAACGGTCCATCACTTTTGGTCCAGATTGTTACTTGTTAAAAGCAAGATCAAAGATTACTGCGACGATGATGTAGTCTCGGCCTTCCATCGCAATTGTACCGACGAGGGAATATAGAATGCCCTCGACCGTCGTCACATACAGAGCTTCATGGAACTATCACAGGTAGTACAAAAGTACTGTGCAATGTAAAGCACATTGAAGGCCCAAAAAACTCAACTGGAGCCCGGTGCCTTTAAGCAGTATGCAGCCTGGACTAAGCGGATGGACCCTAGTGAGGCATCCAATCATCAGTCCATCGGCACAAAAAATAAACCCTTTATGGGATATAGGTCCATTCTTGATGTACTCCTTGACAAGCCCTCTCCGATACATGCGACTCCGAGTATAGACTCAACCCATAGTCTTCGCGCATGTTGGGTACTCCGGCAGGTAGCAAAGAGTGGAGAAGACATCCTCACCACCATCACTCCAGAGAAATACTCCCCGGAGAGGGATAATTTTAACGTCCTCATGGTCTTCGAGACCTTTTCTTCAAATAATCAGCGAAAAAAGGCACTCTGTGACCTCGCCGAAGTCCACCAAGTTACCACATTGAGCCCATGGAATGACTCGGCAATAATCTTCATCGCCGAAGATGAACCAAAGGCTCGGTCAGTCCGAGCACCCGCCGCCCTAGTCCTAAAGCCCATTGTGGACAGCTTTCGGCTTACCAAAGTTCTCATGGACGGTGACAGTGGGCTTAACCTCATCTATGAAGACACGCTTGACAAAATGCAGATCAATATAACACGCATTGAGCAAAGCAACACCACCTTTCAACGCATCATACCCAGTCGAGAAGCATGATGCTCTGGGAGAATTAAATTGGATGTGGCGGCACGCCCGAAAACTACAGGTCCGAAGAGTTGATCTTTCATGTGGTCCCCTTCAACATCGGGTATCATGCCATCCTCGGACGGGATGCTTTCTCACGCTTCCAGGGTATACCCCATTATGGGTATATGAAGCTTAAAATGCCCGGACCCAATGGAATCATCACAATATCGAGCAACCCGGACAAAGCACTCCATGCTAAAAACAAAAACGCATCCTTGGCCCTCAAGGCGTTATCCGAAGCCCTAGCGGCCGAAGAACTAATCACCCGACAGTCCATGATGGACAAGGACGATGTGATCCTCGATAAGAGACCTAAATCCACCTATTTCAAGCCAGCAGAGGAAATAGTTAAATTTCAAGTGCATTCGACAGACCCCAACAAGACAACGTCTATTCGAGCACAACTGGATCCGGCAGTGGACGCCGCTTTACGCACATTCTTACGCCAAAATTGGGATATTTTCGCCTGGCACCCTTCAGACATGCTCGACATCCCATGCAGGCTGGCCGAACACAGCCTCAATATAATTAAGGGGTTTAAACCCGTGAAGCAGACACTGCGGAGATTTTCTGAACCCAAGCGTCAAGCCATGTGAGAAGAGCTAGCAAAACTGCTAGAAGCTAGGTTTATTAGGGAAATTAAACATCCGGATTGGTTAGCCAACTTGGTCATGGTACCAAAGAAGGACAAATCCTGGTGCCTCTCCGTCGATTTCAAAGACCTCAATAAGGCCTACCCTAAAGATTATTTCCCGTTACCCCGCATTGACCAGATCATTGATGTGACCACAGGACACGACTCATTGTGTTTCCTTGATGCCTCTTCCGAATACCATCAGATTAAAATGAATGAATCAGATCAGGCTGCAACGGCGTTCATCACCCCGTACGACCCTTTTTGCTTCAATACTATGCCCTATGGGCTCAAACATGATGGGGCCACTTACCAACGTATGATTCAAATGTGCTTGGAAAAACAAATCGGCAAAATAGTCAAAGCATATGTGGACGACATGGTCATCAAGACAAAACACGTTGAAACACTGGTGGACGATATTCGCCTCACCTTCGATAACCTCTAGACATACGACATACGGGTCAATCCATAAAAGTGTGTCTTCGGAGTTGCAACCAGAAAATTGCTAGGGTTCATTGTTTCCCATAGAGTAATTCAAGCAAACCCAGCTCAGATCCAATCTTTGTCACAATTGGCTATACCAACAGACCTAAAGCAAGTCCAAAAACAGGTAGGGTGCATCGCGGCCTTAAGCCGCTTCATCTCCAAATTAGGAGAACAAGCATTACCACTTCACAAGCTACTAAGACGCTGATAACCCGCAAGTATACGGAATAATTGTAGCCTCTTTCAATAAGTAAGAATATCGAACCCAACGAGGAGCTAAAGGTAGAAGAAATATTCTCTCAAGTCCTATCTTCCACTGATACGACTCTATGCATGCTTAGTGTACGCTTTACCTAGAACAAGTATGAAACTAGAAGTACTTTGTAGGTGCGATAGGATAGGTTTGCAATATAATAAAGAGCACATAAATAAAAGCTAGGGGCTGTTTAGATAAAGATGCAATAAAGTAAATATAGCGAGTGTGGAGAAGTGGTGGTAGGAGTTGTGAAATTGTCCCTAAGCAATTGACTATGTTACTAGACCAGTAATCACTATTGCAATTCTATTTGAGGGAGAGGCATAAGCTAACATACTTTCCCTTCTTGGATCATATGCACTTATGATTGGAACTCTAGCAAGCATCCGCAACTACTAAAGATCATTAAGGTAAAACCCAACCAGAGCATTAAAGCATCAAGTCCCCTTTATCCCATACACAAACAACCTACTTACTCGGGTCTGTGCTTCTGTCACGCATGCCACCCACCATAAGCAAATCATAAACATATTGCAAACCCTATAGCAGGGATCCCTCACGCTTGCGCGACACGGAGAGCACTATAGGACAGAACCAATTATAAAACATGCAACTCAAACCAATCATAGCAATTCATCAATCACCGACAGGACAACGAAAATCTACTCAGACATCATAGGATGTCAACACATCATTGGATAATTATATGAAGCATAAAGCACCATGTTCAAGTAGAGGGTATAGCGGGATGCGGGAGAGTGGACCGCTGAATATAGATGGGGGAAGGTGATGGAGATGTTGGTGAAGATGGCGGAGGTGTTGGTGTAGATCGCGGTGATGATGATGGCCCCCGGCAGCGTTCCGACGCCACCGGAAGCAAGGGGGAGAGAGCCCCCCTTCTTCTTATTCTTCTTGACCTCCTACCTAGATGGGAGAAGGGTTTCCCCTTTGGTCCTTGGCTCCCATGGCATGGGAGGGGCGAGATCCCCTCCGAGATTGGATCTGTCTCTCTATCTCTCTCTGTTTCTGCGTTCCCAGATTCTGCCCCTTCACCGTTTCTTTTATATCCGGAGATCTGTAACTCCGATTGGGTGAATCTTTCGCCCAGATTTTTCTCATAAAATTAGCTTTCTTGCGGCAAAAGAAGGGCATAAACGCCTTACAGGTGGCCCATGAGGGTGCCAGGCGTGCCCAGGGGGGAGGGGGCGCGCCCACCTGTCTCATGGCCACCTCGGACACCGTTTCACGTTGATTCTTCCTCCGGAAATTCCCAAATATTCCAAAATAATTCTCCGTCTATTTTTATCCCGTTTGGACTCCGTTTGATATGGGGTTTCTGCGAAGCATAAAACATGCAACAGACAGGAACTGGCACTGGGCACTGGATCAATATGTTAGTCCCAAAAATAATATAAAAATTTGCCAAAAGTATATGAAAGTTGAAGAATATTGGCATGGAACAATCAAAAATTATAGATACGACGGAGACGTATCAGCATCCCCAAGCTTAATTCCTGCTCGTCCTCGAGTAGGTAAATGATAAAAAAGATAACTTTTTATGTGGAATGCTACCTAGCATAATCTTGATCATATGTCTAATCATGGCATGAATATTAAGACACGAGTGATTCAAAGCAATAATCTATCATTTGACATAAAAACAATAATACTTCGAGCGAACCAACAAAGCAATCATGTCTTTTCAAAACAACGTGGCCAAAGAAAGTTATCCCTACAAAATCATATAGTCCGGCTATGCTCTATCATCATCACACAAAGTATTTAATCATGCACAACCCCGATGACAAGCAAAGCAATTGTTTCATACTTTAGTAATCTCAAACTTTTTCAACTTTCACGCAATACATGAGCGTGAGCCATGGACATAGCACTATAGGTGGAATAGAATATGATGGTGGGCGTTATGTGGAGAAGACAATAAGGGAGAAAGTCTCACATCAACTAGGCGTATCAATGGGCTATGGAGATGCCCATTAATAGATATCAATGTGAGTGAGTAGGGATTGCCATGCAACGGATGCACTAAGAGCTATAAGTGTATGAAAGCTCAAACTGGAAACTAAGTGGGTGTGCATCCAACTTGCTTGCTCATGAAGACCTCAGGTGTTTGAGGAAGCCCATCATCGGAATATACAAGCCAAGTTCTATAATGAAAATTCCCACTAGTATATGAAAGTGAAAGCATAGGATACTCTCTCTATGAAGAACATGGTGCTACTCTGAAGCACAAGTGTAGTA
Organism: Triticum dicoccoides; assembly: GCF_002162155.2. NCBI lineage: Eukaryota > Viridiplantae > Streptophyta > Magnoliopsida > Poales > Poaceae > Triticum > Triticum dicoccoides. Next base: position 605,885,844 of record NC_041391.1, on the reverse strand, counting down.
AAAGGATAGTAACATTGCCCCTTCTCTCTTTTTCTCTCATTTTATTTTTATTTTTTTGGTGGGCTTCTTTGGCCTCTTATTTATTTATTTATTTGGGCTTCTTTGACCTCTTTTATTTTTCATAAAGTCCGGAGTCTCATCCCGACTTGTGGGGGATCATCACACTTTTATTTACTTACAACTCAATATTACAACTCGATATCTAGAACGAAGATATGACTCTATATGAATGCCTCTGGCGGTGTACCGGGATGTGCAATGATCTAGCGTAGCAATGACATCAAAACAGACAAGCCATGAAAATAGCATGCTAGCTATCTTACGTTCATGCAAAGCAATATGACAGTGAATGCTCAAGTCATGTATATGATGATGATGAAAGTTGCATGGCAATATATCTTGGAATGGCTATGGAAATGCCATAATAGGTAGGTATGGTGTCTGTTTTGAGGAATATATAAGGAGGTTTACATGTGATAGAGCATATCGTATCACGGGGTTTGGATGCATCGGCAAAGTTTGCACCAACTCTCAAGGTGAGAAAGGGCAATGCACGGTACCGAAGAGGCTAGCAATGATGGAAGGGTGAGAGGGCGTATAATCCATGGACTCGACATTAGTCATAAAGAACTCATATACTCGTTGCAAAAATCTACAAGCCATTGAAAACAAAGTACTACGCGCATGCTTCTAGGGGGTATATTGGTAGTAAAAGACCATCGCTCGTCCCCGACCGCCACTCATAAGGAAGACAATCAATAAATAAAATTGTGCTCCAACTTCATCACAAAGCGGTTCACCATACGTGCATGCTTCGGGAATCACAAACCTCAACACAAATGTCTCTACAATCCACAACTACCCACTAGCATGACTCTAATATCACCATCTTTATATCGCAAAACTATTGCAAGGAATCAAACATATCATATTCAGCGATCTACAAGTTTATGTAGGATTTTATGACTAACCATGTGATTGAACAATTCCTGTCATCTCTATAAATTGATATAAGTGAAGCAAGAGAGTTTAATTCTTTCTACAAAAGATATGCCCACGCTCTAACACATATAAGTGAAGCAAAAGAGCATTCTATAAATGGCGCTTTTCTATGTGAAGAGAAACAGGCAATCCAAACTTCAAATGATATAAGTGAAGCACATGAAGCATTCTATAAAGCCATACTCAAAAGATTTAAGTGAAGTGCAATGAGCATTCTATAAATCAACCAAGGACTATCTCATACCAGCATGGTGCATAAAAGAAAAGTGAAAACTAAATGCAAAAGACGCTCCAAGACTTGCACATATCGCATGAGCGAAACGAATCCGAAAACATACCGATACTTGTTGAAGAAAGAGGGGATGCCTTCCGGGGCATCCCCAAGCTTAGACGCTTGAGTATCCTTGAATATTTACTTGGGGTGCCTCGGGAATCCCCAACCTTGAGCTCTTGCCTCTCTTCCTTTTCCTCATATCGAGACCTCCTCGATTAGACACTCATCCACACAAAACTTCAATAGAAAACTCGGTAAGATCCGTTAGTATAATAAAGAAAATCACTACTCTAAGTACTGTTAAACCAATTCATATTTTGTTTTTGCATTGTGTCTACTGTAATATAACTTTTTCATGGCTTAAATCCACTGATATAAATTGATAGATTCATCAAAACAAGCAAACTATGCATCAAAAACAGAACAGTCTGTAGCAATCTGAACATTCACCATACTTATGGTACCCCAAAAATTCTACCAAAATTAGGAAACATAAAAAATTTGTACAGAAAGACAGTGCAAAAATAATCAGAACCGTTTGATGTTCCAGCAAAAAATGTAAAATCAAGCACTACAGCCAAAGTTTTTATCCTGCGTCGTACAAACCAACAAGCATTGTAGACATCCTAAAGGCAAACCTTGGCACATTATTTTTATAATACAATGGAATTGTACAAGGGGATAATTATTTTTGATGAAAAGTTTCTGTAATCAAGATTCACAAAGTTTCCGTGAGCATGGACAAAGTTCAAGGAGCTCTCCCACTTCAACAATGCTTGTCTCTCTCACTTTCACTTTCCTTTTTGAAAAGTTTTTAGGTTCCCCTCTTTATTTATTTTTGTTTTTAAACTATATGAAAGAACTCAACAGAAATAAATTACTCTATAAAACTTCCGGGTTGTCTCCCTGGCAGTGCTTTCTTTAAAGCCATTAAGCTAGGCATAAAGTGCTCAAGTAATTAATCCACCCGGATCCCAAGGTATATCAAAGACAATTTTAATTAACAATGATTTGTAATTTAGTAGTGAGAAAAAAGTAACACATATCATGCAACAACAAAGTCTAACTCTCTTCCTAGGCATCGACATGTCATAAAAGAACAATTCATGCACACCAAGTAAAGGCCAATGCATAGTGTAAGCAGTTTCTTGCAATTCTATCGTGTTGGAAGCACAAAGAGGCGGAGATGTAGTTCCTCTCTCATAATAATTGCAAGTAGGAGCAGCAAGCACATGCATATTATTTTCATCAAAATCATCATGTGCAACGGTAAAAGGCAACCCATCATTATAATCCTTAGTAAGCACAAACTTCTCCGATATAGTGTAGTTGGGAGAATTCAAAAAGATAATAGAACTATCATGCGTGGGTGCAATAGCAACAATTTCATGTTTAACATAAGGAACTATGGCAAGTTTATCTCCATAAGCATAATTCATACTGGCATCTTGGCCACAAGCATAGCAAGCATCATCAAAAAGGGGTAATTCAAGAGAATCAACGAGATCATAACAATCATCATAGTAATCATCATAGCAATCATCCTTCAGTAAGCACGAAGGGGAATTAAACAATTTACGAGTTGGAGGGTTACTCTCATTACAAGGTGGGCACGGGTAGCTAATCCGCTCTTCCTCCTTTTGTTCTTCGCTCTCCTCATCATCTTTTTCATCCAATGAGCTCACAGTTTCATCAATTTCTTCTTCCATAGACTCCTGCAAAATATTAGTTTCTTCTTGGACAGCGGAGAATTCCTCAATATATGGTTTACCATAGGCATTAGAAGCATAATTATCATAACAATATTCAAGTATGGCAAAATTTTCAGATTTGTAGAGAGTAGCATCATACTTTTCAATCAAAGAAGCAATTTCATAAGCTTAAAAGCAACAAATTCTTCAATTTGTTGAACATCATAGTAATTATAAACACCCTTAGCATACGAAGATACGATTCCATTATCACTAAACAAGCATTGCTAGGGAAGGTGTTTCTTAGGGTTTTCAGAACAACAAGTAAAATCATATAGTTCACATAAAGTCCAAGCATAGCATTGCAAACGATGAATTTGATCTAGTAAAAGTTTCCCTTTTTCAGATATACGGTGTCGCACATAACAAGCATGCTCATCTAAAGATTTGCCCTCAACTAATCTAGTGGGGGTTTCAGCACGAGCACAAAGGGATCGAAGATGATCTAAGTAAAAAGCTTCAGGAGTGTGATAGATTTTGAGTGGTTCTTCAACAATTGGTGTAGTAGGTACAACTAATTTTTTTGGTATTTTGCGTTTCCTGCCCATAACTAAAGATAGAAAACAACTAAGAACATCAAATAAAAATTACTTAGTAATTAAGCAAACAAGCACACACGAGAATATTCACCCCACGCTATGACTCCCCGGCAATGGCGCTAGAAGAAGATCTTGATAACACGCAAGTATACGGAATAATTGTAGCCTCTTTTGATAAGTAAGAGTGTCGAACCCAATGAGGAGCTAAAGGTAGAAGAAATATTCTCTCAAGTCCTATCTGCCACTAATACGACTCTATGCATGCTTAGTGTTCGCTTTACCTAGAACAAGTATGAAACTAGAAGTACTTTGTAGGTGTGGTAGGATAGGTTTGCAAGATAATAAAGAGCACATAAATAAAAGCTATGGGCTGTTTAGATAAATATGAAATAAAGTAAATATAGCGACTGTGGAAAAGTGGTGGTAGGAGTTTTGAAATTGTCCCTAAGCAATTGACTATGTTACTAGACCGGTAATCACTATTGCAATTCTATTTGAGGGAGAGGCATAAGCTAACATACTTTCTCTTCTTGGATCATATGCACTTATGATTGGAACTCTAGAAAGCATCCGCAACTACTAAATATCATTAAGGTAAAACCCAACCATAGCATTAAAGCATCAAGTCCCCTTTATCCCATACGCAAACAACCTACTTACTCGGGTCTCTGCTTCTGTCACTCACGCCACCCACCATAAGCAAATCATAAACATATTGCAAACCCTACAGCGGGAATCCCTCACACTTGCGCGACATGGAGGGCACAATAGGACAACACCAATAATAAAACACGCAACTCAAACCAATCATAGCAATTCATCAATCACCGATAGGACAACGAAAATCTACTCAGACATCATAGGATGTCAACACATCATTGGAAAATAATATGAAGCATAAAGCACCATGTTCAAGTAGAGGGTACAACGGGATGAGGGAGAGTGGACCGCTGAATATAGATGGGGGAAGGTGATGGAGATGTTGGTGAAGAAGGCGGAGGTGTTGGTGAAGATCGCGGTGATGATGATGGCCCCCGGCAGCGTTCCGGCGCCACTGGAAGCAAGGGGGAGAGAGCCCCCCTTCTTCTTGTTCTTCCTTGACCTTCTCCCTAGATGGGAGAAGGGTTTCACCTCTGGTCCTTGGCTCCCATGGTGTGGGAGGGGCGAGAGCCCCTCCGAGATTGGATCTATCTCTCTGTTTCTGCGTTCTCAGATTCTACCCCTTCACCGTTTCTTTAATATCCGGAGATCCGTAAATCCGATTGGGGTGAATCTTTTGCCCAGATTTTTCTCATAAAATTAGCTTTCTTGCGGGAAAAGAAGGGCATCAACCGCCTTACGAGTGGCCCACGAGAGTGCTAGGCATGCTCAGGGGGTGTGGGCGTGCCCCCTGTCTTCTGGCCACCTCGGACACCGTTTCGCGTTGATTCTTCCTCCGGAAAATCCCAAATATTCCAAAATAATTCTCCGTCCGTTTTTATCCCGTTTGGACTCCGTTTGATATTGGTTTTCTGCAAAACATAAAACATGCAACAAACATGAACTGGCACTGGGCACTGGATCAATATGTTAGTCCCAAAAATAGTATAAAAAGTTGCCAAAGGTATATGAAAGTTGAAGAATATTGGCATGGAACAATCAAAAATTATAGATACGATGGAGACATATCAATAATCGCCTTGAGCCGAACCCATGGAACGCCGCTCAGCTCCGAAGATTTTACGCATAGTTCGGCCTCTTTATGCTTTACTTTGACTAGGTTTTTCCTTCTCCTCTCCTTTTTTGTTTTTCCTTTTTATATCCCAGGGTATGTTCGGATCTACCGCGCTGTTAGGGGTACACCTCTTTGAATGTATACACTGCACTATAACTGGGGGCTTCTTTAACGAAGCTTATTATTAAAAGCTTATAGCTTGCATTGTCTATGTCGATTGTTTTATACATCTTTTGCCATTATATGCACCTCTATGACTTAAGTTTTTGCCAAGCTGGGTTGCCTCGCTCCTGTGCTTATACCCTATATTCCCAATTGTTCAGATAGGGTGTAAAGGGAGTACCTCTGCGATTGTTACAATAGGGTTATCCAGGTTTGTACCTCAGACGGGTGAAGCCGAAAGATAGCATTCTTAAGGGAATAATTGGTCCGCAAGCAACGACAGACTGTTTTGCGTTTGCAACAAATACAGAATAGGCTGCCCGTAACTCGATACAAGCCTAGGCATGCATAATTCAGCATGTCGACCCAAGGAAAGGAACCCCAAACAGAACTATTTTCCTTGGAAGATGTTTCTTACGTTAAGCAGTAATATAACATAACTCCCCGAACACATTTTGTTCGTTTGAGAAATATGACCGGATTGCCTAGTTTCCGGACATACCAAATGTTTCTTATTCAACATAGTATCCGGAAACACTCCAACTTCTTGGTTTGGAGGTTGAAGCCGAAGACCTGTGATGACAAATTTTTACAAGTTCGGTCGGAGATAAAGTTCGATGATAAAGTACATTGTTATATTGAATCAAATGCCTACTCTTTATATATGCCCTCTATAAGGCTATCTAACCTACAGTCTTCTTGCAAATATTTCGCAGCTATCATCACCTGGTCTTATACCAAGTTCATGGGAATTTCTCTTCCGTCTTGTCCTCGAGGTCCAACTCGGGCCATATGGTTCGGATAAAGTCCGGTGTAGCGCATCGTCACCATCACCCATGCCTCTCACGCACCTTCCTGGCATGCTGATGACTTCCATAGCTCGAACCGGCACCGGGCACCTTTGAACAAGTTAGCCAACCCCTCCATGCTTTCTGGAGGGGCATATGATGGCCATAGGGCTTTGACCATACTCTTCATGGCTTTTCGGGCCCGCTCGTGCACTCTGGATAGTTCCTTTAGAACGTCACCTTGAAATCCGGACACTTCTTCTTTGGGACGCCCGATTAGCAGACCTACAAGGACAACATTATAAGATGCCGCCTTATTAGATGAGTCCCCCGGATAGTTCAAAGGACGTACCAAATATGCCGCCTTTCAATTTTCTGTTCTCTCCTTGCGCGGCCGATAACTGAGCCTTTAAGCTCCGTATCTCTTCGACTTGCTAGTTCCTTTCCTCCTCCAGTTTTTTCCGTTCGCCAGTGGACATTGGGCTTTTCTTCATTTCCTCTAGTTTGGAGGAGGCCGCATTCAGCTGTGTCCGACTTGCTTCAAGCTCTTGGGACAACACATTGTTCTTCTCTTTATGGACCTGTGGTCATAATGATCCTTAAAATGTTTAGTCTATACCGCTTCAAGTCTCAGGGCTACTAGCACATATCTATTAAATTTGTACAAATTTCACATGTATATCCTTTGAGAACAGGCGAGTAACTCTAGTGAGTCCGTCCAGGGAAGCTCGGATATATGCGTCCAGGGTGCTAACGACGGTAAATTCTTGCTCATAGAAAGCCGGGCCGTGTAGGGTCTCTTTTAGGCATCGATGATTCCTCGCACTCTCCACTAAGGAATTGGTGACGGATACATCATCCGAATCTTCATGAGGTGGATGAGTCGACGCCGCCTCCGTATGAGCCCCCGTCCTAGTTGGCGAGTTCGGCACCGGATTGGCTGCAGCTCGGCTGGCCGGGATCTTGGGTATGGTTCGTCGTGTACCTCTCCTGAGATGATAGAAGGGGGAGTAAAATGAAAATTTTACCTTATGCCTAGGCATATATTAAAGAGTTATACCTCTTTGATGATGGAGGAGGATCGATGGCGCTCCCGGTCTCTTTTCGTTTTGAACGCTCGCCCCACGAAGATGCTGCCTGTCTTGGGGCTGCCCTTGATTGGGTTCAGCTTGCTGAACACCGATCCTATAAGACACGGTTCAGTATGATGGGTGAGGTGCAAGAAAGGGATCCTCCTTCTAAAGATGATTTCCGAACACTTACCTTAACGAAAGAATAAAATCTAGGGTAGTCGGCCATAATAGCCACTTCCGAGCCATCAAGACTCGCTTGATAGTATACTCTATCATCAAACTCCACATATATATCTGGATCCTCGCAGAAGCCATGGTCTTCGGTGTGAGCATGATCCTCTGGCTGAGGGGAGGGGCAGTGAATGTTTTCGACTACCTTCATCCACGTCTGTTTCAAAGGACAGTCAGAATAGTTAGCTCACCTCGATAACGAGGTAAAACAATGCTGACAAACAATATACTTACCCAGTCTATGGGGTTGTACATGGAAAAACCTTCCCGGCAATTCAAGCGGAGGAATTCTTCTTCCTCCCCCTTATAAAGATCGACCAGAATGGCAGCCAGAGCGGCTGAGGTATCCGGAACCTCGCGCTTATAGTGAGACGCGTCGTCATCCCTGTTATAGCACCATAACAGGGTCACTCTGGGTTGAAGAGGCTGGATACATCGCTTTATCACGATAGCCATGACTTCAATTATCGAGCGTCCGGAGTGGGAAAGTAATCTGATCTTGCTGCCTAACCTCATTACTTCCGCACTATCCTCTTGCTTGGGGCTCCGGGGACGCCAATTAAGTAACTCCTTTGGAGGGGCAGTGGAGAATTCGGGAAGCCCGCGCTGAACTGGGTCTGGAAGGGGAATATCTTCAATATCGAACCATTCTGAAGACCGTTTTGCGGATCCCTTCTTGGGAGTTCCGATGGGGTATCCTGATCCGGCTATGCGACGTACTTCGGTGCCGCCCACTTCAAATATAGAGCCACCTTGATGACGGGGGATGAGGCAGAAGAACTTTTTCCACAGTTTGAAATGAGCCTCGCAGCCTAAGAACAGCTCACAGAGAGCAAAAAAACCCGAAATGTGTAGGATTGAACCTGGCGTGAGGTTGTGCAGCTAGATCGCATAGAATTCCAATGGACCCCTGAGAAAGGGATGAATCGGGAATCCTAAGCCCCTCAGGAGAAAAGAGACGAAGCATACCCTCTCCCCCTGGCTGGGGTTGGGGAAATTTTTCGCTAGCGCATCGCTGCCCATCGAAGCCAAGCCCGCCCGTACAGAAACTAGATCTGTGGGAGGGAGATACCCCTGAGTCTGAAGTTGACTCAGCTGGAGATGAGATATAGAACAGCTTCGCCAATCACCCTCTTGAGGGCCTTGGGGGCACGAGGAAGAGTTAGGGGTGTTGTCATGTTTTGGAGTTTTTTCGTGGTTTTTGCCCCGGTGCTCCTTGCGCAATGTGGGATGGCGTTTGAGGGATTTTACCTATTTATAGATGCCGCCCCTATGAGGCAGGGAGCTTATTGGTCGTAAAATAATGGACCATTCACATTCACCTAACGCGTGGAAATCGAGGCGACAACAGGAAGAAGTCATAAAGGCAGAACATGGAGGCCAAAGCCGGACTACCGCCAATCCGAAGTACGATTGAAGAACCCGCCTTTCAAAGCCGAAGACATAAAGCCGGATACTACATCGTCATTGAAGGCATGTTTGGGGGCTACTGAGGGAGTCCTGGATTCGGGGGTCCCCAGGTGTCCGGTCTATCCAATGTGGGCCGGACCGGTGGGCTGTGAAGATGGAGTGAAGAATCATCCCCCATGTCCGGGTAGGACTCCTGTATGCGTGGATATCAAGGTTGGTGTACGGATATGTTCTTTTCTTCCCTTGTAAACCTAGTTGGTGTAACCCTAGGCCTCTCTAGTGTCTATGTAAATTGGAGGGTTTAGATTTTAGGGGGATCATAATATTCATAGGCTAGACAAGCTAGAGTTTAGCCATTACGATATCGATCTCAAGGTAGATCAACTCTTGTAACCCCTGTACTCATCAAATACAATCAAGCAGGACATAGGGTTTTACCTCCTTTAAGAGGGCCCAAACCTGGGTAAACATTGTGTCCCTTCGTCCATTGTTACCATTGATCCTTTGATGCACAGCTTGGGCCCCCTATTCGAGATCTGCCAGTTTTGACACCGACAACGACAATGTCGATTTCCCCTCTCCGGATCCCCAAACAGACTCCAGATCAGCCCTCCCGATAAAGAACAGGAGGCAGCGGCTGCATATCATAAAACACGATGAATCCTTCTCTCCGTTTTTTTCTTGGCGAATAGGAATATATGGAGTCGGAGTTAGTGTTACTGGAGGTCCAGGGGGCTCACAAGCCTGCAGGGAGCGCCTTGGGGGGTGTGCGTGCCCCCTAAGCTTGTGGCTGCTGGGTGGGCCCCCTCTGGTATATTTTTTCACCAATAATTTTTTATATATTCCACAAATATTCTCCGTAAATTTTCAGGTCAATCCGAGAACTTCGGTTTCTGCACAAAGACAACACCATGGCAATTCTGCTGAAAACAACGTCAGTCCGGGTTATTTTCATTCAAATCATGCAAATTAGAGTCCAAAACAAGAGGAAAAGTGTTTGGAAAAGTAGATACGTTTGGACGTATCAACTCCCTCGGGCTTAACTCATTGCTTGTCCTCAAGCAATTCAGTTGAGAAAATGAAAGTGAGAAAGAAAAACTTTTACAAACTCTGGTTGATCTTGTTGTTGTAAATATGTCTAACCGATGTTCAGTTTTTTAGCAAAGATTATAAACTAGCCATATTCACAATAACATTTAGGAATCTCATTTACTCATAAGAATGACATAATAAAGTAGCGAGTAATAATAGGATGTCTTGGATATCAACACTTTTTTTAGAACAATCATGATATAGTATGACATAATGGTATCTCGTTAGCCCTTTATGAGACCGCAAAACATAAATGCAGGGCACCTCTTAAGTTCCAGTATTGACCAGGCATTGTAATTCATGGTAAAAGAGATCCAGTCACACTCATACTCAACATTAACTAAAAACAAAGCATGAAAATGACAATAGGGCTTTCCAGCTGGTGCTTTAATGAGAAGATAATGACTCAACAATAAAAGTAAATAGATAGGCCCTTCGTAGAGGGAAGCATGGATTGCAGAGGTGCCAGAGCTCGAAGCTTTTAAAACGGAGATGAATATAATTTTGAGAAGGTATGCCTTCATTGCCAACATAATGACCGAGAGTTTTCAACAACTTCCATGCTAGACACATTATAGGCGGTTTCCAAACAGAAAGGTAAAGTTTTACTCCTGTTCCATCAACAAACACAAGACATGGCTAGCCAAATCCTCGGGTGCCCTCCATACAAACAACAATCCACGGGAGTTTTGTTTATTTTTATATTTTGAGTTTGATCGTAGGACTGGGCATCCCCAATTACTAGCCGCTTTCTCGTGAATGACAAGTGAATAAATACTCATCGTGAGAATAACCCACCTAGCATGGAAGTTGTTGAACGCCCCCTGTCGCTTCATGAGCGATTTGGGCATACAGAACAGATTATTATTTGAAGATTTAGAGTTTGGTACATGCAAATTTACTTGGAACGACAGGTAAATACCACATATAGGTAGGTATAGTGGACTCATATGGAATAACTTTAGGTTAAGGATGTGGATGCACAAGTGCTACTTCTTGAGCTTGCGTTGGTTTTTCCCTTGAAGAGGAAAGGGTGATGCAGCACAGTAGAGATAAGTATTTCCCTAAGTTAAGAACCAAGGTATCAACCCCGTAGGAGAAATGCGCAAGTCCCCAATAGATGCACCTGCACAAATAATCAAATACTTTCACCCAACGCAATAAAGGGGTTTTCAATACCTCCACGGTCACTTGCAAAGGTGAGATCTGATAGAGATAGATAGAACTACACAAAAGATAAAATATTTTTGGGTTTATAGATCTGAAAATAAAAGATTGCAAAATAGTAGACCAGAAACTAATATGATGGAAAATAGAACCGGGGGCCATAGGTTTCACTAGAGGCTTCTCTCATGAAGGCAAATATATAGTACGGTGGGTGAACAAATTGCTGTCGAGCAATTGATAGAAAAGTGCAAAGTTATGACGATATCCAAGGCAATGATTATGTAATATAGGCATCACGTCTGTGTCAAGTAGACCGACTCCTGCCTGCATCTACTACTATTACTCCACACATCAACGGCTATCCAACATGCATCTAGAGTATTAAGTTCATAAAGAATGGAGTAGCACCTTAAGTAAGATGACATGATGTAGATGAATAAACTCAAGCAATATGATGAAAACCCCATCTTTTTATCGTCGATGGCAACAATTCAATACGTGTCTCGCTACCCCTACTTTGTCACTGGGTGAAATCATGCAAGATTGAACCCAAGGCTAAGCACCTCTGCCATTGCAAGAAAAATCAACCTAGTTGGCCAAACCAAACTGATAATTCTAAGATAAATACAAAGATAACAAATCATGCATATAAGAGTTTAGAGAAGATTCAAATAATATTCATAGATAAGCTGATCATAAATCCACAATTCATCGGATCTTGACAAACACACTGCAAAAGAAGATTACATCGAATAGATCTCCAAGAACATCAAGGAGAACATGTTATTGAGAATCAAAGAGAGAATAATCCATCTAGCTACTAGCTATGGACCCGTAGGTCTGTGGTAAACTACTCATACTTCATCGGAAGGGCAATAGAGTTGAAGTAGACACCCTCCGTGATCGAATCCCCCTCCGACAGAGTACCGGAAAAGGCCTCCAGATGGGATCTCATGAGGTCAGAGACCTTCAGCGGTGGGATAGTGTTTTTGTGGATGCTTTTGAGGGTTTTGGAATATTTCTGAATTTATAGGCCAAAGAAGGGGCCAAGGGGTCTCCGAGGTGGCCACAAGCCCTAGGGGCGCGCCCCCTTGGCTTTTCGTCGCCTCAAGGACTCTCTGACTTGGACTCCAAGTCCTACGTGTGTCTTCTGGTCCAAGATCAATCATCAGGAAAGTTTTATTCCGTTTGGACTCCGTTTGATATTCCTTTTCTGCGAAACTCAAAAACAAGGAAAAAACCGAAACTGGCACTGGGTCTAGGTTAATAGCTTAGTACCAAAAATAATATAAAATAGCATATTAATGCATATAAAACATCCAAAATAGATAATATAGTAACATGGAACAAACAAAAATTATAGATACATTGGAGACGTATCAAGCATCCCCAAGCTTAATTCCTGCTCGTCCTCGAGTAGGGAAATGATAAAAACAGACTTTTTGATGTGGAATGCTACGTAACATATGTATCAATGCAATTTTCTTCATCGTGGCATGAATGTTCAGATCCCAAAGATTCAAAACAAAAGTTTAATATTGACATAAAAACAATAATACTTCAAGCATACTAATAAAACAATCATGTCTTCTCAAATAACATGGTCAAAGAAAGTTATCCCTACAAAATCATATAGTCTGGCTATGCTCCATCTTTATCACATAAATTATTAAATCATGCACAACCCCGATTTTATCCAAGCAATTGTTTCATACTTTAGTATTCTCAAACTTTTTCAACTTTCATGCAATACATGAGCGTGAGCCATGGATATAGCACTATAGGTGGAATAGAATATGGTGGTTGTGGATAAGACAAAAAGAAGGAGATAGTCTCACATCAACTAGGCGTATCAACGGGCTATGGAGATGCTCATCAATAGATATCAATGTGAGTGAGTAGGGATTGCCATGCAATGGATGGACTAGAGCTATAAGTTTATGAAAGCTCAAAAAGAAACTAAGTGGGTGTGTGATACGTATCCAACGTATCTATAACTTATGAAGTATTCATGCTATTATATTATCTGTTTTAGATGTTTAATGGGATTTACTATACACTTCTATATTATTTTTAGGACTAACCTATTAACTTAGAGCCCAGTGCCAGTTTCTGTTTTTTCCTTGTTTTTGAGTTTTACAGAAAAGGAATACCAAACGGAGTCCAATTGACGTGCCAATTTTTGACGAACCTATACACTTCTATATTATGGACCAAAAGAAGCCCCTGGAGTGCAAGAGTTGGGCCAGAAGAGTCCCGGGCTGACCACGAGGGTGGAGGGCGCGCCCTAGGGGGGGCTTCCTCGTGGACAGCCCGGAGACCCCTCTGACGTGAGACATATGCCAAAAATTCCTATAAATACTGAAACCTCTAGAAAATAACCAAGATCGGGAGTTCCGCTGCCGCAAGCCTTTGTAGCCACCAAAAACCAATCGGGGCCCTATTCCGGCACCTGCCGGAGGGGGGATCCATCACCGGTGGCCATCTTCATCATCCCGGCGCTCTCCATGACGAGGAGGGAGTAGTTCACCCTCGGGGCTAAGGGTATATACCAGTAGCTATGTGTTTGATCTCTCTCTCTCTCTCTCTCTTGTGTTCTTGATTTGCCACGATCTTGATGTATCGCGAGCTTTGCTATTATAGTTGGATCTTATGATGTTTCTCCCCCTCTACTCTCTTGTAATGGATTGAGTTTTTCCTTTGAAGTTATCTTATTGGATTGAGTCTTTAAGGATTTGAGAACACTTGATGTATGTCTTGCCATGCTTATCTATGGTGACAATGGGATATTCACGTGATCTACTTGATGTATGTTTTGGTGATCAACTTGCGGGTTCAATGAACTTATGCATAGGGGTTGGCACACGTTTTCATCTTGACTCTCTGGTAGAAACTTTGGAGCACTCTTTGAAGTACTTTGTGTTGGTTGAATAGATGAATCTGAGATTGTGTGATGCATATCGTATAATCATGCCCACGGATACTTGAGGTGATATTGGAGTATCTATGTGACATTAGGGTTTTGGTTGATTTGTGTCTTAAGGTGTTATTCTAGTACGAACTCTATGATAGATCGAACAGAAAGAATAGCTTCATGTTATTTTACTACAGACTCCTGAATAGATCGATCAGAAAGGATAACTTTGAGGTGGTTTTGTACCCTACAATAATCTCTTCGTTTGCTCTCCGCTATTAGTGACTTTGGAGTGACTCTTTGTTGCATGTTGAGGGATAGTTATATGATCCAGCTATGTTATTATTGTTGAGAGAACTTGCACTAGTGAAAGTATGAACCCTAGGCCTTATTTCCTAGCATTGCAATACCATTTACGCTCACTTTTATCATTAGTTACCTTGCTGTTTTTATAATTTCAGATTACAAAAACTACAATCTTTTTAATGGAATTGAGTATTTATGTTTCTTGTTTTATCACTAGTTTAGTCTATAAAAGAAAACTACAAAAAAATGGAATTGAGTTTGTCTCATACGCTTCATCTTTTTAATATCTTTCGTGAAAATGATGTAGAGGAAAGTTTTGCTCAAGTGCTAGAAGAAGAAATCTATAAAATGTTTGGCACTAAATCTTTGAATGATGAGCATGATTGCAATGTTGTTAGTATGAACTCTTTGAATATCTGTAGTACTAATGATGATTGCACTAGTCATGATGAAAATGTCTCTTATAAGCATGTCAATTTTTGTGGAGTGCATAGAGTTTGCAAGTACATACAAAATAGAGAAGATAGATTTTGCAAGAGACATAAGTATTTAGAAACTAAATGGTTGCAAGAAAGGCTAAATGTTTGTGCTGAAGATTTAAAATATCTTTGCCATCCTTGTGAAATTTGCAATGAACGTGATCATTTAAACACCTAATGCAAATTGTTTCATGATGGAATCGTGTCCAAAAATTGTGATGACTTGATTTCCCTTGCATATCATAATGAACTTAGCTTGCTTATGGGTTATGAAGAAATGAAACGTTTAACTAAGGACCTTCCAGAATTTGTCCTTGATAAAGTTCTTGATTTTGATCTAGAAGAAATTTTTATGTATTGTGTGGTGAATTGCATTGAAAATCCTTATATTGCCAATTACATAAAGAAAAGAAAGCAAATAGAAGATGAAAAGAATACTAATGAAAGGGAAGAGACTTCCCAATATCCTCCTATTATTTCTTATGATGAATCAGGTAACGAGGAGAAGCCTTCTATTCAACCAATCTCATTAATAAGGAGCTCCAAAAAGAGGGCTAAACCCACACATGATGTGAAGAAGAAAAAGAAAAGACAGAGAAGCAAAGGTAGAAAGGTATCCCTCCAAAATTATGTTGCCCCTATTACTCATTGTGATGATGATAATTGCTATACTATTGGTGCTATCCATACTATTAATGATGAGAGTGATTATGCTTATGATATGAAAAGGCCCAAGCTTGGGGAAGCTATGTTTGATGAGGATGACATATTTGAGAATATATTCGCTGCAATTAATGTTTGTCCCAAGCTTGAGGATGCTATGTTTAATGAAGATGATATTTTTAGCCTCCAAGTTTTGATGAGCAAATTTATTATGATGATAGCATGCCTCCTATTTATGATGATTATTGTGATGAAACTTATGCTATAAAAAGTAGTGATGATTATATTTATAAAACTTGTCATGATTATGATTACCCTTTTTCTGAACATTACTCTTATAATGTGGAAACAATTTATAGTATTCGAGTCTCTTATGATACTCCCACTATTCTGAATAAGAAGAATTTTGCTTATGTGGAGAGTAATAAAATTTCTATGCTTGTATATCATGAAAAGAATGCTTTATGTGCTGGTTATATTGTTGAATTCACTCATGATGCTACTGAAAATTATTATGAGGGAGGAATATATGCTTGTAGGAATTTCAATAATACCAAGTTTCCTCTCTATGTGCTTAAAGTTTTAAAGTTATGCTTGTTTTGCCTTCCTATGCTAGTTGATTATTGTTCCAACAAGTTGTTTGCTCACAAAATCCTTATGCATAGGAAGTGGGTTAGACTTAAATGTGCTAGTCATATTCTTCATGATGCTCTCTTTATGTTTCAATTCTTATCTTTTATGTGAGCATCATTGAAATCATCATGCCTAGCTAGGGGCGTTAAACGTTAGCGCTTGTTGGGAGGAAACCCAATTTTATTTTTGTCCTTTGATTTTGTTCCTGTTAAGTAATAAATAATTCATCTAGACTCTGGTTATATGTGGTTTTATGTTTTAATTAGTGTTTGTGCCAAGTAGAACCTTTGGGAAGACTTGGGTGAAGTCTTTGTGATCTTGCTGTAAAAACAGAAACTTTAGCGCTCACGAGATTAGCTGATTTTTTTACTGGAGAGTCATTTTAGGTTGATTCTTTTTTAAGATGATTAATAGACAAATTCATCAGGTCCACCAATTTATTTGAGAATTTTTGTAGTTACAGAAGTATTCGAATGCAGATTACTACAGACTGTTCTGTTTTTGACAGATTCTGTTTTCTATGTGTTGTTTGCTTATTTTGATGAATCTATGAGTAGTATCGGAGGGTATGAACCATATAGAAGTTGAAATACAGTAGGTTTAATGCCAATATAAATAAATAATGAGTTCATTACAGTACCTTAAAGTGGTGGTTTGTTTTCTTGTACTAACGGATCTCATGAGATTTTCTATTGACTTTTGTGTTGTGAAGTTTTC
This sequence comes from Triticum dicoccoides, assembly GCF_002162155.2. Lineage (NCBI taxonomy): Eukaryota > Viridiplantae > Streptophyta > Magnoliopsida > Poales > Poaceae > Triticum > Triticum dicoccoides. The sequence goes on along the minus strand of NC_041391.1, from coordinate 605,868,929 downwards.
AAGTTTTGGGTAAAGATTCGATGGAATATGCAATAAGGAGTGGCAAGAGCCTAAGTTTGGGGATTCCCAAGGCACCCCAAGGTAATATCCAAGGACAACCAAGAGCCTAAGCTTGGGGATGCCCCGAAAGGCATCCCCTCTTTCGTCTTCGTTCATCGGTAACTTTACTTGGAGCTATATTTTTATTCACCACATGATATGTGTTTTGCTTGGAGCGTCATTTTATTTTGTTAGTATTTGCTTTCTGTTATTTAGAATAATTATTTGCATCTCTATTTTCAATAAAAATGTCAAGGATAGCCTTTACCATGCCTATTTTGCAAGTATACATGTTGCTGTTTCAAAACAGAAAGTTTACCGCTGTTGCAAAAATTCCCTAGAAAAGTAAGAGAATGATATAATATTGAAACTTTTTGCATATTGAGATCTGATAAACCTTCTACAGTGTAGTATTTTTCTCATAATTGTTTGAGTTAGGGAAGTATGATGAATCTTGCATTCTTTACAGACTATACTGTTTTGGCAGATTGCTGTTATGTTTGCATTGTTTGCATATGTTTGCTTGTTTAATGATTCTATTTGAGGATAGAAGTATCAAATATGCAGAGACATTTAGTATGCAATGTTGAATAATAATTTTTGTGATTTGTTACAGTAGAAAATGATAAGGTTATTCAATTGTTTTATACTAACTTATCTCACGAGTTCTTGTTGAGTTTTGTGTGGATGAAGTTTTTGAGATTTAGGGAAACCATGATATAAAAGGAATTAAGGAGACACAAAAGCTCAATATTGGGGATGCCCAAGGCACCCCAAGATAATATTTCAAGAAGTCTCAAGCATCCAAGCTTGGGGATGCCCTGGTAGGCATCCCACCTTTCTTCTTCAGCAATTATCGGTTCGTATCGGTTGAACCTAAGTTTTTGCTTCTTCACATGATGTGTGCTATCCTTGAAATGTCATTTTGTTTTGTTTTTCTTGATGCTCGAATAAAATACATTAGATCTGAAATTCTTAAATGAGAGAGAGTCTTCACATAGCTACATCATTATTTAACTACTCATTGATCTTCACTTATATCTTTTTGGAAGTAGTTTGTCATTTACTCGTGTGCTTCACTTATATCTTATGAGTAAATGGTTGAATGATTTGAATGTCATAAATCTCAAATTATATATGTTTCATATGCTTATCCCATGGGGAGTAATGACTTCACATATAAGAAGTAGAGGTGGTAAATTTATTGAATGTTAGCAAACATTGTATTGGTCATTTGAACAATTCATGAAAGAATATTGAAGGAAGAGAGATTTCACATATAAATATACTATCTTGGACATCTTTTGTAATTTTGAGCACTCATTGAAATACGACATGCTAAAAGGTTGATGTTGGACAAGGAAGACAACGTAATGGGTTATGTTGTCCTATATCTGAAAAGTTATATTGTCTTGGATCATCCAACATGTTGAGCTTGCCTTTCTCTCTCATGCTAGCAAAATTCTTTGCACTAAGTAGAGATACTACTTGTGCTTCCAAATATCCCTTAAACCAGTTTTGCCATGAGAGTCCACCATACCTACCTATGGATTGAGTAAGATCCTCCAAGTAGGATTGAGTAAGATCCTCCAAGTAAGTCTTCGTCGGTGCATGCAATAAAAATTGCTCTCTAAATATGTATGATCTATTAGTGCGAAGAAAATAAGCTTTATACGAACTTGTGATAGGGAAGAAATAAAAGTGACGGACTGCATAATAAAGGTCTTTATCACAAGTGGCAATATAAAGTGACGTTCTTTTGCATTAAGATTTTGTGCATCCAACCATAAAAATGCATGACAACCTCTGTTTCCCTCTGTGAAGGGCCTATCTTTTACTATTATCTTCTACCCTTGTACAAGAGTCATGGTGATCACCACCTTTCCTTTTTACATTTTTTTCCTTTGGCAAGCACTTTGTGTTGGGGTGATCTGGATATATATATCCACTTGGATGTAGGCATTCATAAATTATTATTGTTGACATTACCCTTGAGGCAAAAGGTTTGGAGGCGAACTATAAGCCCCTATCTTTCGCTGTGTTCGATTAAAACTTTGAACCCATAAATATCCCGTGAGTGTTAGCAATTGTGAAAGATTAAATGATAGTTCAGTATGTGGAGTTTGCTAAATCAAAGCTCTAACATAGACCCTTCCTGAAGATAATATGAATTGCAATTGTTTGATGACAGAGAATGTTGTTTGTTAGTTTCAAGAAAGTTTATGATCTATACTTTAACATGTGAGTAGCTTGTTACTTGATCATAAAAAGTTTTATGAGATGAGCTACTGTTATGACATATAATGATGCTAGAAGAGGTGACTGAAATTATCATTGATCAAACTTATGCACCTGCTAGCATTCACACTTCATAAATTCTTTCTTTTATCATTTACCTACTCGAGGACGAGCAGGAATTAAGCTTGGGGATGCTGATACGTCTCCAACGTATCTATAATTTATGAAGTATTCATGCTATTATATTATCTGTTTTAGATGTTTAATGGGCTTTACTATACACTTTATATTATTTTTGGGACTAACCTATTAACTTAGAGCCCAGTGCCAGTTTTTGTTTTTTCCTTGTTTTTGAGTTTTACAGAAATGGAATACCAAACGGAGTCCAATTGACGTGCCAATTTTTGACAAATTTTTATGGACCAAAAGAAGCCCCTGGAGTGCAAGAGTTGGGCCAGAAGAGTCCCGGGCTGCCCACGAGGGTGGAGGGCGCACCCTAGGGGGGGCTGCCTCGTGGACAACCCGGAGACCTATTGTCTACTAGACAACCTTCTTCTTGTAGACGTTACTGGGCCTCCAAGTGCATATGTTTGTAGGACAGTAGCAAATTTCCCTCAAGTGTATGACCTAAGGTTTATCAATCCGTGGGAGGCGTAGGATGAAGATGGTCTCTCTCAAACAACCCTGCAACCAAATAACAAAGAGTCTCTTGTGTCCCCAACACACCCAATACAATGGCAAATTGTATAGGTGCACTAGTTCGACAAAGAGATGGTGATACAAGTGCAATATGGATGGTAGATAAAGGTATTTGTAATCTGAAATTATAAAAACAGCAAGGTAACTAATAATAAAAGTGAGCGTAAATGGTATTGCAATGGTAGGAAACAAGGCCTAAGGTTCATACTTTCACTAGTGCAAGTTCTCTCAACAATAATAACATAATCGGATCATATAACTATCCCTCAACATGCAACAAAGAGTCACTCCAAAGTCACTAATAGCGGAGAACAAACAAAGAGATGATGGTAGGGTACGAAACCACCTCAAAGTTATCCTTTCTGATCTATCTATTCAAGAGTCCATAGTAAAATAACGTGAAGCTATTCTTTCTGTTCAATCTACCATAGAGTTCGTACTACAATAACACCTTAAGACACAAATCAACCAAATCCCTAATGTCACCTAGATACTCCATTGTCACCTTAAGTATCCGTGGGCTACGATATGCATCACACAGTCTCAGATTCATCTATTCAACCAACACAAAGTACTTCAAAGAGTGCCCCAACCTTCTTATTGTCGACGTTGCTGGGCCTCCAAGTGCATATGTTTGTAGGACAGTAGCAAATTTCCCTCAAGTGTATGACCTAAGGTTTATCAATCCATGGGAGGCGTAGGATGAAGATGTTCTCTCTCAAACAACCCTGCAACCAAATAACAAAGAGTCTCTTGTGTCCCCAACACACCCAATACAATGGCAAATTGTATAGGTTCACTAGTTCGACGAAGAGATGGTGATACAAGTGCAATATGGATGGTAGATAAAGGTATTTGTAATCTGAAATTATAAAAACAACAAGGTAACTAATGATAAAAGTGTTGGTGGGAAACGACACCTATGGGATCACTGGAATCCCTTCTACGATTGCGGGGCATGGGGATCGTGAGGAGAGCAGGACTAGCAGACAACACAGAGGGATTTACCCAGGTTCGGGCCGCAAAGATGCGTAAAACCCTACGATCCTGCTTTGGTGGTTATATTAGTGTTCTTGAGCACTCAAACTAGCTCTGGGTGTTGTGGGGTTCAAAAGAGCCGAATCCCCTCTCCGTGTGCCATGGGCCTCCTTTTATAGGCGAAAGGGGCTGCCATAGTGGCACACAGGAGGTGGAAAGTGCTACAGCGTTGCGAGGTTATCGCTAGTATTACAGGACAAGACGCATTCAATGCGAGGCTTAGGTGTCCCTTCGCTTTATTGGGGACGGGGGTGAGGCCTGTCCCATCCGTCGCCGCTCCCCCTCGCTTCGACAGGCGCCCTGTCCAGCGGTGCATGCGGTGCCATGTAGGCAGGCAGGCAGCTGAGGTGGCGCGGTGGTGGAGCCTTCACAAAGGATTGCATGCGGCCACGCAGGTGCCTGCCCAGCTGGCTGGGCTGGTAGCTGCGTGCGAACGGCAGTGAGGATTTGGCTGGTGCGGGCCTGGCAGTGGCCTTGCCAGCGCGCTTGGCGAGGGTCTTGTCGGGTGACCCGGCAAGGGTCTTGCCGTGGCGCGCTGGCTTCCCCGGCAAAGATCCTGCCGGGGGTCCTGTGGGTTTCTTCGGTGAGGATGGTTGCCTTCTTATCCTCTTTTGATCTTGAGCATTCTATGTCTTCACAAGGATCTGCATGCCACCACGGAGGTGCCTCCCGAGCCTTGTTCCAATGCATCTGTTTAGCGTTGGTGGGATCAAGGGTGGCTAGCTCGGTTGTCATGGGCGACCTGCCCCGGCAAGGGCCTTGCTGGGGCTGCCCCGGCAAGGGTCCTTGCCGGGGGAACTTGCTACACCTATCCGATCTTTGTGGCCTTGATCCTTGTTGTTGCTTTGTTTGTCCTTGTGGCTTCGGCTTCTCTCTGGCTTCCCTCTCCTGCCCTGTTTATGTGTGGCCGTGGCAGGTGGCTTCGACTGCCCGTGCACAAGGGGTCAAAAGCAGGGCCCCTACTTTTGTACACCGACAGGAGCCCCCGGGCCTGGGTCATACATAAGTGCAGCACGTTGTTGGGCCAGGCCCAGAATGGTGCACGGGCAGGTGCGGTAGGTTTTTACTGCGGTAACTGTTCAATCCGCTACGCTTCCCCCCACGACCCGCGTTGGATGCGCGTCATGGGGGAGCGTGCGTGACGTGGGAGGCATGCGTGGGATGGTGACCGCACGCATGCGTCACGTCACAGTTAATGGGAAAGGACGCGACCCGCGCCTTCCCCATAAGAAGGAATAACCGCGGGTGCACTGCTCACTTTTCCCCTTCCCTACGCCTTCCTCAATCTTGAAAACTGCTGCCTGATGACCCACAAGTATAGGGGATCTATCGTAGTTCTTTCGATAAGTAAGAGTGTCGAACCCAACGAGGAGCAGTACGAAATGATAAGCGGTTTTCAGCAAGGTATTCTCTACAAGTACTGAAATAAGTGGTAGCAGATAGTTTTGTGATAAGATAAATTGTAACGAGCAACAAGTAACAAAAGTAAATAAAGTGCAGCAAGGTGGCCCAATCCTTTTTGTAGAAAAGGACAAGCCTGGACAAACTCTTATAATAGGAAAAGCGCTCCCGAGGACACATGGGAATATCGTCAAGCTAGTTTTTATCATGTTCATATGATTCGCGTTCGGTACTTTGATAATTTGATATGTGGGTGGACCGGTGCTTGGGTACTGCCCTTACTTGGACAAGCATCCCACTTACCATTAACCTCTATTGCAAGCATCCGCAACTACAACAAAAGTATTAAGGTAAACCTAACCATAGCATGAAACATATGGATCCAAATCAGCCCCTTACGAAGCAATGCATAAACTAGTGTTTAAGCTTCTGTCACTCTAGCAACCCATCATCTACTTATTACTTCCCAATGCCTTCCTCTAGGCCCAAATAATGGTGAAGTGTTATGTAGTCGACGTTCACGTAACACCACTAGATGCTAGACAACATACATCTTATCAAAATATCGAACGAATACCAAATTCACATGACTACTAATAGCAAGACTTCTCCCTTGTCCTCAAGAACAAACGTAATTACTCACAAAGCATATTCATGTTCATAATCAGAGGGGTAATAATATGCATAAGGGATCTGAACATATGATCTTCCACCAAATAAACCAACTAGCATCAACTACAAGGAGTAATCAACACTACTAGCAACCTACTAGCACCAATCCCGGACTTGGAGACAAGAATTGGATACAAGAGATGAACTAGGGTTTGGATATGAGATGGTGCTGGTGAAGATGTTGATGGAGATTGCCCTCTCCCGATGAGAGGAGCGTTGGTGATGATGATGGTGATGATTTCCCCCTCCCGGAGGGAAGTGTCCCCGGCAGAACAGCTCTGCCGGAGCCCTAGATTGGTTCCACCAAGGTTCCGCCTCGTGGCGGCGGAGTCTCGTCCCGAAAGGTTGCTTCCCATTTTTTTCTCATCGAAAGACTTCATATAGGAGAAGACGGGCGTCGGAGAGCCACCAGCGGGCCCACGAGGTAGGGGGGCGCACCCAGGGGGCGCCCCCCACCCTCATGGCAGGGTGTGGGCCCCTGGCCTTCATCTTTGGCGACGATTTTTCTTTGTTTATTTTAAGATATTCCGTGGATTTTCAGGACTTTTGGATTTGCGCAGAATAGGCCTTCAATATTTGCTCCTTTTCTAGCCCAGAATTGCAGCTGCCGGCATTCTCCCTCTTTGTGTAAACCTTGTAAAATAAGAGAGAATAGCCTTAAGTATTGTGACATAACGTGAAATAAAAGCCCATAATGCAATAAATATTGTCATAAAAGCATGATGCAAAATGGACGTATCAACTCCCCCAAGCTTAGACCTCGCTTGTCCTCAAGCGAAAAGCCGATAACAATAAATATGTCCTCATGTTTAGAGGTAGAGGCGTCGATAAAAATAAAATACGGACATGAAGGCATCATGATTATTTCATAACAGCAACATATATAGATTTTGTCATATGATTACTTATGTTCAAGTGATGATCTTTTCACAAAGCCAAAGTATGAATCAAAAACCTTATTGGGCACTAACAATTATAATCTCAGTCATTGAAGCAATTGCAATTTATCATAACATCGGAAAGAGTCTATGTCAGAGCTTAAAAGCAAGTCCACATACTCAACTATCACTTAGTCCTTCATGATTGCTAACACTCACGCAATACTTGTGGTTATGGAGTTTTTAATCAGACACAGAGAAAGATAGGGTCTTATAGTTTTGCCCCACAACCTTTTACCTCAAGGGTAATGTCAACAATAATAATTCATGCTCCCCCACATCCAAT
>NC_041391.1:605843902-605861056 GCF_002162155.2 Triticum dicoccoides | reverse complement strand
ATGCTGAGCTTGCCAAAGGATAAAATGAAAAAAGAAAGGTGAAGATCACCGTGACTCTTGCATAAGGTAGAGAATAATAATTAAAGATAGGCCCTTCGCTGAGGGAAGCAGAGGTTGTCATGCGCGTTTAGGGTTGATGCACAAAATCTGAATGCAAAAGAACATCACTTTGTATTGCCCCTTGTATGTGAACCTTTATTATGTAGTCCGTCGCTTTTATTGCGTCCACAACAAGTTCGTACAAAGCTTATTTCTCTGCACTAATAAGTCATGCATATTTAAAGAGCAATTTTTATTGCTTGCACCGATGACAACTTACTTGAAGGATCTTACTCAATCCATAGGTAGATATGGTGGACTCTCATGGCAAAACTGGTTTAAGGGTATTAGGAAGCACAAGTAGTATTTCTACTTGGTGCTGAGAATTTGGCTAGCATGAGGGGGAAAGGCAAGCTCAACACGTTAGAGGATCCATGACAACATACTTTATCTCAGATATAACAAAACATAACTCATTATGTTGTCTTCCTTGTCCAACCTCAACTCTTTAGCATGTCATATTTTAATGAGTGCTCCCAGTCATAAAAGATGTCAATGATAATATATCTATAAGTGAAACCTCTCTTTCCTTATTACTTCCTATTAATTGCAATGATGACCAAAGCTATATTTGCCAACTCCCAACAACTTTTAATCATCATACTCTTTCTATGTGAAGTCATTACTTTCACTAAGATCAATATGAACTCTTTGATTCTTTTTATTCTTTTTCTTCTAATCACCCAAGATCATGGTAAAATACTCAAGCCCTTGACTCAACACTTATCTTTATTATATAGCTCACGGACTCGATTACAAAGAAGGATCATAAGCAAAACTCAAAACTAGATCATGCCATGACTTTATTCTACTAAATCAAGATACTACTAATAGGATCGAACTAAGTAAAACGGTAAAGATAGGAGTTGTGATGGTGATACGATACCAGGGCACCTCCCCCAAGCTTGGCAGTTGCCAAGGGGAGTGCCCATACCCATGTGATTATGTCCTCGGAGGTGATGGAGGCGTTGTTGCACTTTTCTTCTCTAGCTTACGCCTGAGGCTAAAATTTTCCTCCCTCAGATCCTCATTCTCAAGCTCAAGTTTCATTATATTCTTGCATAGTGTTGCCTTGCTGTCCTGCAAAAAATGAGGTGGGATAGATTGGACCTTAGGGAGGCTTGACTTCTTGAACTCCACATGCATATCACCAGGTTGAGGTAGTGGGTCGTCCTCTTCATCGGAACTCGTTTCCTCCTTCCTCTTTGGATCATAGTCTTCTTCTTCCTCCATGGTCCAGCCATAATGCTCCACATCCCCATATAATTTTGGATTTGCAATATAATCAGTCATGTAGCTCTCTCCCTCCGAATCTTGGGAATACATCTTGTTCTAATTTGCACTAGCAATAGCTCGAAACGAAAATGGAGGATATTTGTGTGATACGAGAGTCAAAACCTTCGGGAGTATATATAATGAATTTTTACCGACCAAAATACGTATTGTGCAAGGAAACGAAGTCCGGAGGGCACACGAGGTGCTCATGAGGTAGGGGGCGCGCCTAGGGGGTAGGGTGCACCCTCCACCCTCGTGGAGGCCTCGTGTCCTCCCCGGACTGCTACTTAATTTTCTATTTTTCTAAACATTCCAAAACGGAGAAATATTGCCTTAAAAATTGTTTTGGAGTCGGTTTACTTACCGTACCACATACCTATTCCTTTTCGGGGTCTGGAACGTTCTGGAAAGTGTCCCTTATGTATTCCTCCGGGGTTACGGTTTCAATAATATTAGTTTCAACATTTATAGGATTACCTGAGATATAGTGTTTGATTCTTTGACCGTTTACCACCTTCGGGTTTGTGCCTTCAAAGTTTTTGATTTTTATGGCACCAGAACGATAGACCTGTTTGATAACGTAGGGACCTTCCCATTTAGAGAGAAGTTTTCCTGCAAAAAATCTTAAACGAGAGTTGTATAGCAATACATAATCACCTACATTAAACTCACACTTTTGTATCTTTTTGTCATGCCATCTTTTAACTTTTTCTTTAAACAACTTGGCATTTTCATAAGCTTGGGTTCTCCATTCATCAAGTGAGCTAATATCAAATAACCTCTTCTCACCAGCAAGTTTGAAATCATAGTTGAGCTCTTTAATAGCCCAGTATGCCTTATGTTCTAGTTCGAGAGGTAAGTGACAAGCTTTTCCATAGACCATTTTGTACGGAGACATACCCATAGGATTTTTATATGCAGTTCTATAGGCCCATAATGCATCATCAAATTTCTTGGACCAATTCTTCCTAGACCTATTGACAGTCTTTTGCAAAATTAATTTGAGCTCTCTATTGCTCAATTCTACTTGACCACTAGACTGCGGGTGATAAGGAGATGCAATCCTATGATTAACGCCATATTTAGCAAGCATCTTACAGAAAGCACCATGAATAAAGTGTGAACCACCATCAGTCATTAAATATCTAGGGACTCCAAACCTCGAAAAAATAACTTTCTTAAGCATTTTAATAGAAGTGTTATGATCAACACTACTAGTTGGAATAGCTTCTACCCGCTTAGTAACGTAATCAACAGCAACTAAAATATGTGTATATCCATTAGAGGCAAGAAAAGGTCCCATATAATCAAATCCCCAAACATCAAATGGTTCAATAAAAAGGGAATAATTCATAGGCATTTCTTGACGTCTACTAATATTACCAATTCTTTGACATTCATCGCAAGACAACACAAACTTACGGGCATCCTTGAAGAGAGTAGGCCAATAAAAACCGGATTGCAATACCTTATGTGCAGTTCTATCTCCAGCATGGTGTCCTCCATAAGCTTCATAGTGACACTTGCATAGGATCTATTCCTATTCATGCTCAAGTACACAACGTCTAATAACACCATCTACCCCTTCTTTATAAAGATGTGGGTCATCCCAAAAGTAATGTCACAAGTCATAGAAAAACTTTTTCTTTTGTTGGTATGTGAAGCTAGGTGGTATAAATTTAGCAACAATATAATTAGCATAATCAACATACCAAGGAGTGCTACGAGAAGTGCTTATGACATTTAATTGCTCATCAGGGAAGCTATCATCAATAGGTAGTGGGTCATCAAGAACATTCTCTAACCTAGATAAGTTGTCTGCAACGGGGTTCTCAGCTCCTTTTCTATCAACAATATGTAAATCAAATTCTTGCAGCAGGAGAACCCATCTAATAAGTCTAGGTTTTGCATCTTTCTTTTCCATAAGATATTTAATAGCAGCACGATCTGTGTGAATAGTTACTTTAGAATCAACAATATAGGGCCTGAATTTATCACAAGCAAATACAACTGCTAAAAGTTCCTTTTCGGTAGTAGCATAATTTCTTTGAGCATTGTCTAGAGTCTTACTAGCATAATGGATAACATTTAATTTCTTATCAACTCTTTGCCCTAGAACATCACCTACAGCATAATCACTAGCATCACACATAATTTCAAAGGGTAAATTCCAATCAAGTGGCTGAACAACAGGTGCAGAGACTAATGCTTTCTTAAGTATTTCAAATGCTTTTACACAATCATCGTCAAAGACAAATGGTACATCTTTTTGTAATAAATTAGTCAGAGGCCGAGAGATATTTGAGAAGTCCTTAATGAACCTCCTATAAAATCCGGCGTGACCAAGGAAACTTCTTATACCTTTGATGTCCTTGGGACATGGCATCTTTTCAATAGCATCAACCTTGGCTTTATCAACTTCAATACCTCTTTCAGAAACTTTGTGCCCCAAGACAATACCTTCATTAACCATAAAGTGGCACTTTTCCCAATTCAAGACAAGATTAGTTTCTTCACATCTCTGCAAAACTCGAGCAAGATTGCTCAAGCAATCATCAAAAGAGGAACCATAGACGGAAAAGTCGTCCATGAAAACCTCACAAATCTTTTCGCAAAAGTCAGAGAATATAGCCATCATGCATCTTTGAAAGGTAGCAGGTGCATTACATAAACCAAAAGGCATACGTCTATAAGCAAAAGTACAAAAAGGGCATGTAAAAGTAGTCTTTGATTGATCCTTAGCTGACATAGGTATTTGAGAAAAACCAGAGTAACCATCTAGAAAGCAATAATGTGTATGTTTGCATAATCTTTCTAGCATTTGATCAATAAAAGGTAAGGGGTAATGATCTTTCTTAGTAGCTTTATTTAATTTGCGGAAATCAATTACCATCCTATAGCTTGTGATAATTCTTTGCGGAATCAATTCATCTTTATCATTAGGGACAACAGTAATACCTCCCTTCTGAGGGACACAATGGACAGGACTTACCCACTGACTATCAGCAACGGGATAAATTATACCTGCCTCCAGAAGCTTGAGTATTTCCTTTCTTACCACTTCTTTCATTTTAGGATTCAACATCGTTGAGGATCACAAACTGGTTGGCATCAGCTTCCAAATTTATTTTATGTTGACATAGAGTGGGACTGATGCCCTTAAGATCATCCAGAGTATATCCAATAGCGGCACGATGCTTCTTTAGAGTTTTCAATAATATTTCTTCTTCATGCTCTGAAAGGTTAGCACTAATAATAACAGGATATATTTTCTTTTCATCAAGATAATCATATTTAAGATTACCAGGCAATGGTTTAAGCTCAAACACGGGATCACCCTTGGGTGGAGGAGGATCCCCTAGGATTTCAACAGGCAAATTGTGTTGCAGAATAGGTTCCTGTTTAAAGAATACTTCATCTATTTCCCTTCTTTCATTCATGAACATATCATTTTCATGGTCTAGCAAATAGTGTTCTAAAGGATCACTAGGAGGTACGGCAATAGAAGCAAGACCAATAATTTCATCCTTACTAGGCAATTCTTCCTCACGATGTTGTTTACTAAATTTAGAGAAATTAAACTCATGAACCATATCATCCAAGACAATAGTAACAACATTCTTTTCGCAGTCTATCTTAGCATTAACATTATTCAAGAAGGGTCTACCAAATATAATGGGAAAAAGCTATCTTGTGGAGAACCAAGAACAAGAAAAATCAGCGGGATATTTGGTTTTCCCACACAAGACTTCAACATCTCTAACAATTCCCACTAGAGAAATAGTATCTCTATTGGCAAGTTTAATTGTGACATCAATTTCTCCTAACTCAGCAGGTGCAATATCATGCATAATTTCTCTGTATAAGTCAATGGGTATTACACTAGCACTAGCACCCATATCACATAAGCCATGATAACAATGATCTCCTATTTTAACAGAAATAACAGGCACGCCTACCACATGTCCATGTTTATCTCTAACACAAGGTTTAGCAATTCTAGCAGTTTCACCCTGGAATTGAATAACATGCCCATCGATATTATCAGACAAGAGATCTTTAACAATAGCAATATTAGGTTCTACTTTGACTTGCTCAGGAGGTGTGTAAGTTCTAATATTGCTTTTATGAACAACAGTTGAAGCTTTAGCATGATCCTTCATTCTAACATGGAAAGGTGGTTTCTCAACATAAGAAGTGGGAACAATAGGATCATTATAAGTGACAATCTTTTCTTCAACTTTAATAGGTGCAGCTACTTTTACTTCTATGGGAGGATGATATTTAAACCACTTCTCCTTGGGGAGATCAACATAAGTAGCAAAAGATTCATAGAAAGAAGCTACTATCTCAGAGTCAAGTCCATATTTAGTGCTAAACTTATGGAAAATATCGGTATCCATAAAAGATTTAACACAATCAAACTTAGGTGTCATGCCTGACTCCTTACCTTCGTTGAGGTCCCAATCTTCAGAGTTGTGTTTAATTCTATCCAATAAATTCCATCTGAATTCAATAGTCTTCATCATAAAAGAGCCAGCACAAGAAGTATCGAGCATGGTGCGATTGTTATCAGAAAGCCGAGCATAAAAACTTTGCATAATCACTTCTCTTGCGAGCTCATGATTGGGGCATGAATATAACATTGATTTAAGCCTTCCCAAAGCTTGAGCAATGCTTTCTCCTTCACGAGGCCAAAAATTATATATATAATTGCGATCACGATGAACAAGATGCATAGGGTAATACTTTTGATGAAATTCCAATTTCAATCTTTTATAGTTCCATGATCTCATATCATCACATAGCCTATACCATGTCAATGCGTCTCCCTTTAAAGATAAGGGGAAAGCCTTCTTCTTAACAACATCATCGGGTATACCTGCAAGCTTAAATAGTCCACAAACATCATCCACATAGCGTAGGTGTTCATCAGGATGCTTTGTTCCATCTCCTGTAAAAGTGTTAGCTAGCAGTTTTTCCATCAAACCCGAAGGAATCTCAAAAGGAGTTTCATTTTCAATAGGTTCAGTAGGTTGAGTAGGTTGAGGAACAACTCTTTGCTCTACTGGACGGGGTGAAGATACCCCGAACAAGCCCCTCAGACAATTACTTTCCATAGTAACAAGTGACAGAAAATTTCAGCACACTAAATAAATTTTTCCTTACCAAATTCCACCTACCAAAGGCGCTTCACTCCCCGGCAACGGCGCCAGAAAAGAGTCTTGATGACCCACAAGTATAGGGGATCTATCGTAGTCCTTTCGATAAGTAAGAGTGTCAAACCCAACGAGGAGCAGAAGGAAATGATAAGCGGTTTTCAGCAAGGTATTCTCTGCAAGTACTGAAATAAGTGGTAACAGATAGTTTTGTGATAAGATAAATTGTAACGAGCAACAAGTAACAGAAGTAAATAAAGTGCAGCAAGGTGGCCCAATCCTTTTTGTAGCAAAGGACAAGCCTGGACAAACTCTTATAATAGGAAAAGCGCTCCCGAGGACACATGGGAATATCGTCAAGCTAGTTTTCATCACGTTCATATGATTCGCGTTCGGTACTTTGATAATTTGATATGTGGGTGGACCGGTGCTTGGGTACTGCCCTTACTTGGACAAGCATCCCACTTATGATTAACCCCTATTGCAAGCATCCGCAACTACAACAAAATTATTAAGGTAAACCTAACCATAGCATGAAACATATGGATCCAAATCAGCCCCTTACGAAGCAACGCATAAACTAGGGTTTAAGCTTTTGTCACTCTAGCAACCCATCATCTACTTATTACTTCCCAATGCCTTCCTCTAGGCCCAAATAATGGTGAAGTGTTATGTAGTCGACGTTCACATAACACCACTAGAGGCTAGACAACATATATCTTATCAAAATATCGAACGAATACCAAATTCACATGACTACTAATAGCAAGACTTCTCCCTTGTCCTCAGGAACAAACGTAATTACTCACAAAGCATATTCATGTTCATAATCAGAGGGGTAATAATATGCATAAGGGATCTGAACATATGATCTTCCACCAAATAAACCAACTAGCATCAACTACAAGGAGTAATCAACACTACTAGCAACCTACTAGCACCAATCCCGGACTTGGAGACAAGAATTGGATACAAGAGATGAACTAGGGTTTGGAGATGAGATGGTGCTGGTGAAGATGTTGATGGAGATTGCCCTCTCCCGATGAGAGGAGCGTTGGTGATGACGATGGTGATGATTTCCCCCTCCGGTAGGGAAGTGTCCCCGGCAGAACAGCTCTACCGGAGCCCTAAATTGGTTCCGCCAAGGTTCCGCCTCGTGGCGGCGGAGTCTCGTCCCGAAAGGTTGCTTCCCATTTTTTCTCATCGAAAGACTTCATATAGGAGAAGACGGGTGTCGGAGAGCCACCAGGGGGCCCATGAGGTAGGGGGCGCGCCCAGGGGGGGCGCCCCCACCCTCGTTAGCAGGGTGTGGGCCCCCTGGCCTTCATCTTTGGCGACAATTTTTCTTTATTTATTTAAGATATTCCGTGGAGTTTCAGGACTTTTGGAGTTGCTCAGAATAGGCCTTCAATATTGCTCCTTTTCCATCCCAGAATTCCAGCTGCCGGCATTCTCCCTCTTCATGTAAACCTTGTAAAATAAGAGAGAATAGCCTTAAGTATTGTGACATAACGTGAAATAACAGCCCATAATGCAATAAATATTGTCATAAAAGCATGATGCAAAATGGACGTATCACCGCCCCCATTTCTTCCTCCTCGAGCCCCCTGCTTTCGCTCATCGTCGACGCGCTCCCGCCATCCCCCGCCTTCTGCGACCGCAATGGCACCCAAATCCACCAAAGGAAAAGGGGGTAGCCAGAGATGCCGGCGTGGCGGAGCCGTCGGAGAGTGAGCTGGTGGCGCGACGGGTGCAGTCCGCCCTCTTTCCCTTGACGGTCGACGTGCCAATACTCCGGGAGTACTACAAACTTCTGTGGGGCGTGAAGACGGGGGGAGAAACAACAGGGCATCCAGCCACGCGCGTCGTCCCTGCCAGCGCCGGGCCCGCCCCAAATCGGTACCCTTTCTTCGTTGACTACTTCTCTTGCGGGCTTTGTCCCCCTTTCTCTGATTTCTTCAAGGACATCATGCACACCTTTGGCTTCCGCCTTCTGGATTTTACCCCAAATGTCGTGGCGTGCATCGCCCTTTTCATGCACCTCTGCGAGGGCTTCGTCGGGGCCCATCCCAATACGGTGCTCTTCCGTCACTACTTCTCCCCTCGGATCCAAAAGGGAGGCACCATCACCGGCAGAGTTGCTTGGATCCCGAGGGCCAAGGGAGCATACCCAGATGGCGCCATGAACGAGAGGTGGGAAGAGTGGCGGGGCCGGTGGTGCTTCATCGAAGAGGAGAACCCGCCGATGTTCTATGAAGTCCGTCGGGTGGCACCGGTCCGTGGAAAGCACTGGGGCGACGTCGACGTTGACGACGAGAAGCTCACGGTCATCACCACCAGAATCCTCCGGCTTACCTGGGCCAGGCTCACCCTTGAGATGATTGGCGCGGACTTCATCTGCCGCCGGATCGCTCCTCTGCACGACAAGGGGAGGCCAGCCTGGCTTTTTGTCAATGCTGCTGATATCATGAGGCTCCGCCCCAACCTCGACCATAATCTGACGGTGTTGAGGCACGCCCATCTCTGCCAGCGGATTTTCTAGCTTGAGGTGAATGAAGAAGGCGAGGTCGAGCGGTCCGGCAAGGTGGCAAGGGCTGCCGCGAAGGCCGGCAAGGTGGACAAGGAGCCTGTCTTCAAGCTGCTGGCGGGAGTGGTCCCGCTCAGCAACAACTCTTGCGGGTTGGAGATCATCGCCATGATGCCACTCTTCAACGCGCATGGCCTTGACCCGAGCTGGGTTGAGCCTGACGAGCTCAAGGTGCAGGAGTTGTTCGACACCTTGCACGAGGTGTACGTTGCCGCTGAGCCGCGGCTTGTCCAGGATACCTCTCAGGAGGAGTTAGACTACATCGCCGCCAGGTTGCGGGAGGCAAGGCTCATCGAGGAGTCGGCAAAGCTTGCCGCGGAGGCCGGCAGCGCTGGCGGGACGGTGGACAGCACCGCGGCAGAAGTGGAGGAGGAGGACCTTGCCCGATGGGCGGCGGCCGCTGGGGAAGCCAGTGGCGCCAGCGCCCCCCCCCCCCTTGTTGAGTACGTTGTCGAGGGGGCCTCATAGGAGGATGAAGGGGAGGAGATCACGGCCCCCGATCCTCCGGCCGCCAGGAGGGGGCGAATTCTGTGGCGGGCTGCCTCCGACGAGCCGGTCCGCCCTGGACGGGCCACGCAGCTGCGGCTGGCTCAAGGGACATCGGCGCGCCAGACGAGGGTCACGGTGACGAAGAAGGCGGCGGAGGCCGATGTAGCAGGGAGGAGGGCATCTGCTTCCTCGTCGTCCAGGCATGCCCGGACTCCACCATGATGGAGTCATGTACCTAGGGTAGGGTCACAGACCTGATCTAAGTACCCTGCCCAAGGACACCCTTAGAAGAGATCACCTTCCAGTCGACCTACGAGGGACTCACTCGACTGACTTGAAGGACTCGACCACGAAGACTCACTCGACCACCAGAAGGTCAAGAGGCACTCTGCACTGCAACGGTCTATAATTAAGTAGACTTTATGATAGTAAAGACACTTTATGTGGGGTGTTACCAGTAACGCCCCGGACTTAATGTACCTTAAACCCTTCATTACGTGGGTTGGCTGGGGTCCTGGCGCACTCTATATAATCCACCCCCCTCCACAGGCAGAAGGGTTCGGCACCTTGTAATCCATATACACATAATCCACTCGACCGCCTCCGGGATCCGAGACGTAGGGCTTTTACTTCCTCCGAGAAGGGCCTGAACTCGTACATCTCTTGTACTTACAACCTCTCCATAGCTAGGACCTTGCCTCTCCATACCTACCCCCCACTCTACTGTCAGAGTTAGATCCACGACAGTTGGCGCCCACCGTGGGGCCGGTGTTTTAGCGATTTTGTGGAGAAGTTGCGATTCTTCCGAGTACTTTCATCATGGTAGCTGCTGGAGTTTTGGTTGAGGGTCGAGAGATTCGTCTCGGTGCTCTCACCTTCGTCGCCGACGACTCCGCCTGGCTCCAGGAGGCTCCACTCGACGTCGATGCGCTCCCCGTCCGCGGTGCGACGCATTTTCGCGCATGTGTCCGCGGCGTTCTGCTGCGGCAACCATCGACCCCATATCGGTCGACTCCCCTATCGACCACCCTCCCGGTCTCCCGCCAGCACAAGCGCTCGGGTCGGTCGAGGCTTTAGCGGTGGGTGAGACATGCGGTGGCTCGCCAGACGGCCACCACCCAAGTTGCGGCAATCGAGCCCGACGAATCTCTCTACGGCCTATTCGATCTGTCGACTGGCTCCGTAGAGACTGCATCAGAATGCGATAGCAGGGATCCAGCGGCGGAAATCTTGATGGTCGACGGGCCTCGCAGCCCCCCTGGCTTCGCCCGTGATGGTGGGGCAGGCGACGGAGGCGACCCCGCACGAGACCAAGAAGAGTACCAGCCCGAGCCACTCGACTCTCTGCAAAGAGAGGAACTTCGCCGCAGGAACATGGATGCCCTGCATACTCCCATCGCAGGAGAAACCCCCGAGGCTCGCGCCTTGGAGGAGGCACGTTTGGCCAATTTGTCCGAACGCGCTCGCCTGGAGAATCTTCAGCGAGCACTCGACGAGCGCGCGCGGCAACGAGTTCCCGATGCCAGTCGACGTCAACTCTTCCCACCGACTCAGGTATATCGAACCCCAATCCAGAATTTAGTAGCTGCGACCCGTATAGCAGAGTCCATCCAGCCCTCTCAGTCGGAAGCTGGCAGAGGCTTGATGCAGATCAGGGATCTGCTCCGGGCAGCAGGAGATCAGAATTCAGTCGTGTCGCAGTCGCGCAACAGAATTCACAGTCGATCCGTCGCTGCGAATACGGTTCAGTCGGCTCACAGTCCCAGATCGCCTCCGCGGCGTGAAGGGCGCGAGAATCAGCGAGACCAATATGGAGACCGACACGACCGAGATGATAGGCGTCGAGTGCCCACTTCCCCTCCGAGGGGTGGGTCTTACGCTCCTCGGCAGCAAGATGACAGACGTCAGCTCAGTGCGGGGCGAAGAGTTCCAGTCGACCCCAGAGAACCAGGCTTCGACGCGCGATCCATTATCGTGCAAGGCTTGGTCGACCGGAACAGATCCCATCGAGGTGGACTCGACAGAGATGCGCCCACAAGCAGTCGAGTGCACGTTTCTGGTCCGTAATGT
The DNA here is from genome assembly GCF_002162155.2 of Triticum dicoccoides. Taxonomy (NCBI): domain Eukaryota; kingdom Viridiplantae; phylum Streptophyta; class Magnoliopsida; order Poales; family Poaceae; genus Triticum; species Triticum dicoccoides. Next base: position 605,849,377 of record NC_041391.1, on the reverse strand, counting down.
TTCAGCAGAGCTATCAGAGCCGCAGTGATTCCTCCCAATTTCAGGTTGGCAACAGGAGTCAGCAAGTTCACCGGTGAGTCTAAGCCTGAAACTTGGCTTGAGGACTACCGAGTGGCAGTTCAGATTGGTGGTGGGAATGACGAGGTGGCCATGAAGCATCTGCCCCTCATGTTGGAAGGTTCTGCCAGAGCGTGGTTGAATCAGTTACCTCCTAGCAGTATTTACACTTGGGAAGATCTGTCCCGAGTGTTTGTCAGAACGTTTGAAGGAACTTGCAAGCGATCGGCTGGATTGACGGAGCTGCAAGTCTGCGTGCAGAAGACCAATGAGACTCTCAGGGAGTATATTCAGAGATGGATCACTTTGCACCATACTGTGGAGAATGTGTCTGATCATCAGGCAGTCTGCGCCTTCAAGGATGGTGTCAAGAACAGAGAATTGAGTTTGAAATTTGGTCGAACCGGAGACATGACCTGGAGTCGGATGATGGAAATTGCTACCAAGTACGCCAACGGAGAAGAAGAAGACCGACTCCAAAGCGGCAAGCACAAGCCGAGCCAGTCGGAGAAGGGAAACACCAGTCGGAAACAGAAGCGGAAGGCTGAACCGGCAGCTCCTGGAGAGGCTCTGGCCGTGGCTCAAGGAAAGTTTAAAGGGAAACCAAAAGGATCCTGGAACCCTAAGAAGGTAAAGGATAAAGAAGGGAACGACGTGATGGATATGCCGTGTCACATCCACACGAAGAAAGACGAAGAAGGGAATATCATTTACCCAAAGCATACCGCTCGCCAATGTCGACTCCTGATCCAGCAGTTTCAAGGAAAACAGTCTAAGGACAAGGAAAAGGAGTCGGACAAGGCCGAAGACAAGGAGGACAGTGAGGAAGGATATCCGCATGTCAACTCCACTCTGATGATCTTTGCAGATGTGGAAGGCAAGAGTCGATTGAAAGTCATTAACCGCGAGGTGAACATGGTTACCCCAGCAAAAGCAAATTATCTGAGATGGTCCCAAACACCCATCACATTCGACCAATCTGATCACCCGACTCATATTGCCACCCCTGGGAGGCAAGCTTTGGTGGTCGATCCAGTTGTCGAAGGCACTCGACTGACAAAAGTGCTGATGGACGGTGGTAGCGGGCTGAATTTGTTGTATGCAGACACACTGAAAGGAATGGGCATTCCGATGTCCCGACTGAGCACCAGTAACATGAGCTTTCATGGAGTTATACCAGGGAAGAAAGCCGAGTCACTCGGCCAAATAGCTCTGGACGTGGTGTTTGGTGATTCGAAACATTTTCGCAAAGAGAAGTTGACGTTTGAGGTCGTGGATTTTCAGAGTGCATATCATGCCATTTTGGGGAGACCAGCTTATGCACGGTTCATGGCTCGACCATGTTACGTGTACCTCAAATTGAAGATGCCCGGCCCCAAAGGAGTGACCACTGTCACCGGTGATCGGAAAAAGGCAGAAGAGTGCTTTCAGAAGGGCTCAAAGATTGCTGATTCCCAGGTGACAGCGGTCGAGTTTGAAGAATACAAGCAAAACGCAGATCCGAGTGATTTGCTGCGATCCAAGAAACCCGCCACAGAATCTGCATTTCAGTCGTCCAGTGAGACGAAGCCTGTTCACATTCACCCGACCGACCCCGATGCAGCTCCGACCCACATCTCCACAACACTCGACCCGAAATAGGAAGAAGCGCTCATCCAGTTCCTCCGTGAGAACTGGGACATTTTTGCATGGAATCCCGCTGACATGCCAGGTGTTCCCAGGGGACTGGCTGAGCATCGCCTAAGAGTCGACTCATCAGCAAAACCAGTCAAAGAGCATCTTCGGCGGTCTGTCGTCCAGAAGAGAAAAGCCATTGGTGAGGAAGTGGCTCGACTGTTGGCGGCAGGATTTATCCGAGAGATATACCACTCCGAGTGGCTCGCTAATGTCGTCATGGTTCCTAAGAAGGACAAATCACTCCAAATGTGCATTGATTTCAAGCACATCAACCGGGCCTGCCCGAAAGATCATTTTCCTCTCCCTCGCATAGATCAAATTGTTGACTCGACCGCGGGATGCGAGAGATTGTCTTTTCTAGACGCCTACTCCGGGTACCACCAGATCCGTCTGTACGGACCCGACGAGGTAAAAACAGCTTTCATCACTCCATTCGGGTGCTTCTGCTATATCACCATGCCATTCGGTCTCAAGAATGCCGGAGCCACATTTATGCGAATGATTCAGAAGTGTCTACTCACTCAAATCAGTCGGAATGTGGAAGCGTATATGGATGATATCGTCGTCAAGTCACGAAAAGGTTCCGACCTGCTCGCTGACCTCGCCGAAACATTTGCCAACCTCAGAAGGTATGATATCAAGCTCAATCCATCAAAGTGCACATTCGGAGTTCCTGGTGGCAAGTTACTCGGTTTTCTCGTTTCCGAGCGAGGGATCGACGCTAATCCAGAAAAGATCGGCACTATTCTTCGAATGAAACACCCTGTGCGAGTGCACGATGTCCAGAAGCTTACTGGATGCTTGGCCGCATTAAGTCGATTCATCTCACGACTCGGTGAAAAGGCATTGCCTCTTTACCGACTGATGAAGAAGGCAGACAAGTTCGAGTGTACTCCAGAAGCTGATGCAGCGTTTGCTGAGCTAAAAGCTCTGCTCTCCACCCAACCGGTGCTTGCTGCTCCAATCAGCAAAGAGCCTCTGTTGCTTTATATCGCAGCCACAGGACAAGTCGTCAGTACTGTGCTTACGGTCGAGCGGGAAGAAGAAGGAAAAGCTTTCAAAGTTCAGCGCCCAGTGTATTATTTGTCTGAAGTCTTGACTCCATCCAAGCAGAGATATCCTCATTATCAGAAGCTTGTGTATGGAATATACATGACCACAAAGAAGGTTGCTCATTATTTCTCTGATCATTCCATCACAGTCGTCAGCGACGCTCCACTATCAGAGATTTTGCACAACAGAGATGCAACTGGTCGAGTGGCTAAATGGGCGATTGAACTTCTTCCCCTTGATATCATGTTTTAGGCAAAGAAAGCCATTAAGTCCCAGGCAATAGCATATTTCCTCGCCGAGTGGATTGAACAGCAGCAGCCGACTGAAGTTCACTCGGAGCATTGGAACATGTTTTTTGATGGCTCTAAGATGTTGAATGGTTCCGGTGCTGGGGTTGTCCTGGTTTCCCCCAGAGGAGATAAGCTCAGATATGTGCTCCAGATTCACTTTGATTCCTCTAATAATGAGGCAGAGTATGAGGCCCTCTTATACGGATTGCGCATGGCCATTTCACTCGGCGTCCGTCGCCTGATGGTCTATGGCGATTCAGATTTAGTGGTCAACCAAGTAATGAAGGAGTGGGACGTGAGAAGCCCAGCCATGACTGGATACTGCAGTGCAGTGAGGAAGCTGGAAAAGAAGTTTGAGGGGTTGGAGCTCCATCATATACCCCGACTGAAAAATCAAGCAGCTGATGATCTAGCAAAGATAGGTTCCAAGAGAGGAGCCATTCCGAGTGGTGCGTTCTTGGAGCATATACACACTCCGTCAGTCAAAGAAGATCCTTTCACCGAAGAAGCTCCACAGCCCAAGAGTGCCATAGATCCGACTGAGGTTGAAGTCCCAGCAGTGGTCGACTTGGTCATGGAGGTCTTGGTGGTGATCCCCGACTGGACAGTTCCGTATATCGCGTATATCCTGAGAAAAGAGCTTCCGGAGGATGAGGAAGAGGCTCGACAGATCGTCCGTCGATCTAAAGCCTTTACCCTAATCAAAGGACAGTTATATAGAGAAAGCGCGACTGGAGTTGGTCAAAAGTGCATAACACCAGAAGAAGGTCGAATCATCCTTAATGATATCCACTCGGGAACCTGTGGTCATCATGCGTCCTCTCGGACCATCGTGGCCAAAGCATACCGAGCCGGATTTTACTGGCCAAAAGCGAATGAGATGGCAAAGGAAATAGTGGATAAGTGCGAGGGATGTCAGTTCTACTCGAATATGTCACACAAGCCTGCATCAGCTCTGAAGACCATTCCACTCATCTGGCCTTTCGCAGTATGGGGGTTGGACATGGTTGGCCCTTTGAGAACAGGGCGAAGTGGCTTCACGCATGTACTGGTGGCAGTCGACAAGTTCACCAAGTGGATTGAGGCTAAACCAATCAAGAACCTTGACGCTGGTGCTGCTGTTAGCTTCATCAGGGAACTGATATTCAGATATGGAGTCCCACACAGCATCATTACGGATAATGGGTCGAACTTTGACTCGGAAGAATTCAGGGATTTCTGCAACTCTCAAGGCACATGAGTCGACTACGCTTTGGTCGCCCATCCGCAGACGAATGGACAAGCAGAGCGAGCCAATGGCCTGATTCTCAAGGGATTGAAACCCCGACTGATGCGTGATCTCAAGCATGCAGCTGGAGCTTGGGTCGACGAACTTCCCTCGGTGCTTTGGGGATTGCGGACCACACCTAATCGGTTGACCGGAAGAACTCCATTCTTCTTGGTCTATGGAGCTGAAGTAGTCTTGCCGAGTGATCTTCTCCACAATGCTCCTCGAGTTGAGATCTACAACGAAGCAGAAGCTGAACAAGCGCGGCAGGACGCAGTCGACCTTTTAGAGGAAGAAAGGGAGATGGCTCTGATCCGATCGACCATCTACCAACAAGATTTGCGTCGTTTCCATGCCAGAAATGTGAGGGGTCGAGCCTTCCAGGAAGGAGATTTACTTCTCCGAGTGGATCAGAAGAAACCACACAAGCTTGCTCCTTCTTGGGAAGGACCCTTCATCGTCACCAAAGTTCTCCACAATGGGGCGTACCGTCTTTACAACGTCGAACATAATATCGACGAGCCCCGAGCTTGGAACGCGGAACTACTCCGCCCATTTTACACTTAAGTTTATCACTCGGATGAGTCGCAATAAAGTACTCCTGTAGTTCATGGATTTCAAAATAATAGTGTCATAGTTCCTCCATAATTTTTGTCACTTTTTATTTTATCCAATAAAATTTTCCCCTCAGTGGGTGACTTAGCCACGAATCCGTTTCGCCTAAGTTTGTAAAAATCCTTACCGAGTGGTGAGTCAGACTCCCACTCGGAGGCTTAGCTGCGAATCCGTTTCGCCTAAGATTAAATAAAATCCTACCGAGTGGTAAGCCAGACTTCAACTCGGAGGCTTAGCTGCAGTCCAAGTACTCGCCTAAGTTATCAAAATCCTACCGAGTGGTAAGCCAGACTTCCACTCGGAGGCTTAGCTGCAGTCCAAGTACTCGCCTAAGTTATCAAAATCCTACCGAGTGGTAAGCCAGACTTCCACTCGGAGGCTTAGCTGCAGTCCAAGTACTCGCCTAAGTTATCAAAATCCTACCGAGTGGTAAGCCAGACTTCCACTCGGAGGCTTAGCTGCAGTCCAAGTACTCGCCTAAGTTATCAAAATCCTACCGAGTGGTAAGCCAGACTT
>NC_041391.1:605813261-605842845 GCF_002162155.2 Triticum dicoccoides | reverse complement strand
GCTCGCCTAAGATATAAAAATCCTACCGAGTGAAGAGCAAACCTCTCACTCGGGGGCTTAGCTGCAGCCCAGTGCTCGCCTAAGATATAAAAATCCTACCGAGTGAAGAGCAAACCTCTCACTCGGGGGCTTAGCTGCAGCCCAGTGCTCGCCTAAGAAATAAAAATCCTACCGAGTGAAGAGCAAACCTCTCACTTGGGGGCTTAGCCGCAGCCCAGTGCTCGCCTAAGATATAAAAATCCTACCGAGTGAAGAGCAAACCTCTCACTCGGGGGCTTAGCTGCAGCCCAGCGCTCGCCTAAATGGATTAAGGAATAAGTCGACTGCAGTGAGCGTCTTGCTTTGAACCTGCAAAAGACATTTCTAGCCAAAAGCAATCATATTCAAACATCAAATTCAAGTTTGGAACGATACCTAAAGGAACCGAAAGTGCTCAGGCGCTAAGCCTGTTAAGGGTTATCGGTTACAACTCCACTCGGCATACCGAGACAAATTTAAAGCGTCGAGCTTAAAAGAAGTTTTTTACCCCTCCTATGGAGGACTGGAAGGTGCAACAAATTCATCAAGATCAATTCCATCTGCGATCCGAGTGGCAGCAGCAATGAAAGTTTCCATAAAGGACCTGAAGTCGTGTTTCTTGGTGTTGGCCACCCGGAGAGCCGCCAGCTTGTCTTCTCGCGCATCTTTGCAGTGGACTCGGGCCAGACACAGAGCACCATCTGCACCACACCGAGCCGAGGACTTTTTCCACTCCTGCACTCGACCAGGGACAGTGTTCAAGCGAGCCATCAGCGACTCGAGGTCGTTCTGGAGTGTCTCCCTAGGCCAGAGCGTTGAGTCGATGCGAGATGTGGTGACCTTCAGCCTTGCAAGATAGTCCACGACAGCTGCAACACGGGACTCCAGTCGGAAAACATTCATAGCAACTTCGTCGTTCACCGGAGAATTGACTGGGTCAAGGTTTGGTTCCAGCCGGCTAGTCTCTTCTTCAAAGTCTTGACAAAATTCTGCAAGGGCGATCACCGAGTCAAGGCAATGGTCGAATGGAAAAATCACAGTTGAAAATGATTGTTGAGCGTAAATGTTTACCTTCAAGCATAAGGAACAGCTTCTTGGCAAGACCACTCAGGAAGGCCTCCAGATCATTTTTCTTCCCAAGAGCAGCTTTCAGATTGGTATTTTCTTGTTCAAGCTTGGTGACTGAAGCTAACTTCTCGTCAGCAAGCTTGATCTTCTCAGCTAGTTCAAGGTCTTTTTTCTGTTGGGCCTCCTTCACCTTACCTGCAAGTTACAGCAAGATCAGATTTTGAAACAAATAAAGGAAAAAAGCAGTCGTCGAAGTCTCACCAAACATACCTTTGGTCTCCTCCTTTGCCTTCGTCAGATTCTCCTGAGCCAGCTTCAAATCCAGCTTGAGCTGAATGTGCTTGTTTTCCAGCTCAGTGTAGCGAGCCGCAAGGTCACAGGATCTCTGCGAAGAATCAATCGACTAAATGTCAAAGATAATTCACTTCCGAGTGGAAAAAGAAAAATCATGCGTTTCTAAGACTACAGCCGAATACAAGCATTCGACCGTAGTCTCGGGGACTACACCCAGTGGGTGCACTCAGAGTGCCCCCACTAATCCTATTGAAGACAAAGTCGACCAGTCGACCTCAAAAAAAAAAAGCCTAAGGCCGACTGCCAGCAGTCGACCTTAGCCTTGGGGACTACACCCAGTGGGTGCACTCAGCGTGCCCCCACCGGTTTGCGAAATCCATTCGCCATAGTCGAATGACGGAAAGACTGAACTTATAAAGCCTAAGGCCGACTGCCAGCAGTCGACCTTAGCCTTGGGGACTACACCCAGCGGGTGCACTCAGCGTGCCCCCGCTAACACGGAGTTTAAATCGACACACCCACTGGGTGATTACTATAAATTCTGAAAAGAAAATTTTTTGATAGCATATCCTAACAGAGCAAGCGGTGGTCGACTGACCTGAACATTGCTTTGAAGGGCGGAACTGGCGTCGTAAGCTGCCTGGCTCGTATCCTGGATGGTCTTCAACTGCTCCATCATGATCCCTGCCTGGCGTATCGCCTCCTTCGCGGCGCCAGCTTGGTCCTCTGGGACGTGTGCATCGTGAAGAGGGAGGGCTGCAGAGCACTCGTCAGTGGATCTGCGAAGGACACAGTGTGTCGAGTGGTGTTCTCCTCCTCCGCGACCAGAGTCTCAGGCACCGTCACATCCTGGGGCACCCTGCCGGCAGACGCTTTCCTACTCCTTCTGTGCTTCAGCTGTTCCTCATCTTCATCATCATCAGGGAGAGTGATAACAACATCGGATGGAGCTACAGAAAAGAATCAGAATTAGAGATCATGAGTCAGTCGACTAGAAATGGTGTTAAGAGTATAGTACCAGGTTTTGAGGTTGCTGCGTCCTCCATCTCATGGTCGTCAGCCCGGGCTGAGGTTTCAGAAGTAGCAGCACTGCAACTCCAAAGAATCAGTTGACTAACTCCAGCACCAACCAGAGATAAAGTTCGCACAAAACAAGAAGACTTAAACAACATGATTACCCTGATATGGTGGGGATGGACACCTTCATATTCGGCAGGAGCTTGGTCGGCTTTGACGGGGCCGCCCTGGGCTGCTTCGACGCCTTTTCAGTCGGCGCCGGAGAGGTGGTCCGAGGGCGCTTGGTTGACTGTGTAACAGTCGCAACCCCCTTGCCACGTTCAGTCGCAGGGTCATGGACAAGCTTCGACCGCCTTTCCGAGCGCGGTGGTGCGACCTCCTCCTCCTCCTCTTCTTCGTCCTCATCATCATCATCGTCATCATCATCATCCTCGGCGGCGTCCGAGTCCCACTCCTCCTCCTGGCTCTCGCCCCCGCTCGCTTCTCCCTCCTCGGTTGGAGCCTAGGCTTCGTTGGGCATCGAGTACAGCTCAGTGAGGGCCTGATAGACATCAAGACAAAGATCAGTCGACCGATCGGCAGAGAAAACAGAAATAAATGTGACGAGAATACAATGGGAAGTGGAGCAGACATACCTTGTTTGGCTCACTGTGGCAGTCGAGTGGAGGAATCCTTCTGGCTCCGCGAGGGTTATCCTCGTTCCCAGTAACAGCGGCCATCCACCTTTCCAGAGTGTCATCATCGACTGCTTCTGGATTGACTCGAGTCACATCCTCAGTCCCGCAGTACAACCACATGCAATGGCTCCGGAACTGAAGAGGCTGGATACGACGCCTAAGAAAAACCTCCAGGAGATCCATACCCGTCACTCCCTCCCGAACCAACTGAACTACACGCTCCATCAGCATCTTCACGTTAGCTTTCTCCTCCGGAATCACCTTCAGAGAGGAGGGCTTGTTCACTCGGCCCATGGTGAACTGAGGGAGTCCACTCGACTGCCCCGGTGTCGACTGATCCTGGCAGTAGAACCAGGTCAACTGCCAGCCTCTGACTGACTCGGGAAATGTCATGGCTGGGAAGGTGCTCTTGTTCCTCACCTGGATCCCCAGACCCCCACACATTTGGACAACTCGGATTTTTTCGTCGCTTGGGCTCGCCTTCTTCACGGTCTGAGAGCGACACGTGAATATGTGCTTGAACAAACCCCAATGCGGTCGACCACCCAGGAAACTCTCACACATGGACACAAACGCGGCAAGATAGGCGATAGAATTCGGGGTGAAGTGGTGGAGTTGCGCTCCAAAGAAGTTCAAGAAACCACGGAAGAAAATGCTCGGCGGCAAAGAAAATCCGCGGTCGACATGGGTAGCCAGAAGCACGCACTCACCCTCTTCCGGCTCGGGCTGCCACTCTTTCCCCGGAAGCCTCGCAGCTCCATGAGGGATCAGGCCCTCGTTGGCCATGTCGAGGAGATCCTTCTCCGTGATGGTCGACTAGATCCAATCTCCCTGGACCTAGCCTTTCAGCAGGCGAGATCTAGACGAAGACCCGCCACGACTGGTGGATCTCCCCTTCGCCTTCTCCGTCGCCGACGCCTTCTTCGCGCGTTCCAACGCCGCCGTCTTCTCCTTGACCATGGCTGCCGGCGGGACGCGCGAGGAGAAGTTGTGCGGAGGCGACAGCGAGCGCGTTGGGCGGAGACGAAGGGAACAGAGGGAGAATGCTGAGGCACTGTTCAAAAAACCCTCGCCGGGCGCATTTATAAGATCCCTTCCGAGTGGATGACAGGTGGGCCCGGTCGATCTAATCATATCCTGAACAGTTATGCGGACGCGATACGTGGCGAAAAAAGCGGCGCGGGGATCGAGGCGTCTATGCCCTGTCCCGTCCGAACACCGCGGTCCGCCCCGCTTCGCGCGCTTCCCCAAATTTCGCATCCCGCGGAATTCGCGAACGGCAGATCGGTATGCCAAACACGGGATTTCCTGCGATCCGTCGCTCGGAAATCGGCGAAGTCCAAAAGATCACTCGACAAAAGAAAAGAATGGATCGAGTCGACTGAAGAAAGGTTGCTCACTATCAACCAAGAGGTTTTTTGGTTCAAAACAACGCACGACCAGTATGCGAAGGCTAATCAGAAACAACATCAACTCCTTCATCACTCAAGCCTCAATCCATTCGGGGGCTAATGATGGAGTCATGTACCTAGGGTAGGGTCACAGACCTGACCTAAGTACCCTGCCCAAGGACACCCTTAGAAGAGATCACCTTCCAGTCGACCTACGAGGGACTCACTCGACTGACTTGAAGGACTCGACCACGAAGACTCACTCGACCACCAGAAGGTCAAGAGGCACTCTGCACTGCAACGGTCTGTAATTAAGTAGACTTTATGATAGTAAAGACACTTTATGTGGGGTGTTACCAGTAACGCCCCGGACTTAATGTACCTTAAACCCTTCATTACGTGGGTTGGCTGAGGTCTTGGCGCACTCTATATAAGCCACCCCCCTCCACAGGCGGAAGGGTTCGGCACCTTGTAATCCATATACACATAATCCACTCGACCGCCTCCGGGCTCCGAGACGTAGGGCTTTTACTTCCTCCGAGAAGGGCCTGAACTCGTACATCTCTTGTGCTTACAACCTCTCCATAGCTAGGACCTTGCCTCTCCATACCTACCCCCACTCTACTTTCAGACTTAGATCCACGACACACCACCCTCCCCGCTGCCGGCAGATGTTGGTGCGGGGATTGCCTTCGACTTCGTGCCCCTCAGCCCGGAGAGATACTCTGGGCCGCCCAGCCCGGAGAGAAAAAGGAAAGCAACGGAGGAGGAGGAGGAGGAAGGAAATGACGAGTAAGCTTCTGCTTTCCTCCCTCATTCCTTGCACTTCCCCCGATGGTGTTGCTCACTTGCTTTCATCTTGCAGGGATGTGGAGACGCTGGCCCAGAGGATGAAGAGGGACAGGACTTCGGCGAGTGGCCAGCCCCTGATAGGCACCTCCAGCACGCCACTGGTGGTGTCGAGCAGCCCGGACAGCAGCCCCCGGTACAGCCCCCAGCGTGAGTCCATCACCCGCCCTCCATCAGCGTACGTTATACGCGATGCTTCAGTGCTAACCATGCCATGGATGCAGGAGGGGAGCAGCACTAAGGGGAGCCACAAAGGGCTTCTCCTATCGTGCCACCTCCGTCCACCAAGGGGCGCTGGTGGCTTTGCTTCGGCGCCGGACCTTGGCGGAGAAAGGGCTTCTGCCTCTCGGCCTGGGGCAGGTAAGCCATTTGCTCTCCGCCTACGCATGCATCTTTCCTTCTTTTCTTTGCCCTGTTGTCAATTTTGTCTTGTTTCCTTCTCTGCTGTCCAGATTCCTCCTCGATGGATTCGGAGGAGGTCGACACCGTGATTAAGGACGTCACCGAGGACGCCGTGGCAGAGGCCGAGAAGATTTCCACTGAGGGTGCTCAGGGCGCCGCTGAAGACGCCGCAAAGGGGCCCACTGAGGGGCCCGGCAAGGGGCACGCCGAGGAGCCCGACAATGGGCCCGCCGAAGAGACCGGCAAGGCCACCGCCGAGGAGGCGGCGGTCGATGACCAGCCCTCCTCCTCTGCTGCTTCTGGCTCCGGCAAGTACCTGAAGGTGGGCGAGGACCTCTTCGTCCATCTTCTAGGCGCGTCAAGCTCCATGCCCCCATCGAGGGGGAGTTTCTCAACGGCGAGGTGCTTGCCGCTGCCGGGCTTGACGTCGTCGACGAGTCGAGCGTCGACGGCGATGGCTCCTAGGAGGAGCGGCTACTTTGGGCCATGGGTGCCAACTTCCGGAAACTCCAGGCTCTCCATCGCGCTCACCTGGACAGGGCCAAGTCCAAGACGGCGATGGTGGAGAAAGTGGAGGCAGATTTTGAGGGGCGCGTCGCCGAGGTGCAAGATTGGTGGCGCCAGGCTCAGGACGAGCTGAAGGCCGCTCAGAGCAAGCTGGCCAGGCATGACGTGGAGCTCACCATGAAACTGGCCGGCATCGAGAAGGCCTAGGAGACGGCGAGGGCCCTAGCCGCAGGAGACAAGGCAGCCCGGTCCCAGCGTGTGGCCGCACTAAACTCCCAGGAGGAGGACCTTGCCGCGCGCGAGGAGAAGCTTGCCGCCACGCTCCACGACAAGGATGAAGAAGTGGGTCGGCTCGTCGCACAGCGGACCCAGGAGCTGGAGCAGAGGCATTAGGAAGCAGTCAATGCCCAGGCTCAGGTCTGCGCCGGCAAGGTGAAGGAGCTGGAGGAGCAAGCATTGAAGCTGTCCCAGGAGAAGGACACGCTCAACGGCGCCCTGGTGGAGGCGCAGGGTGCGGTCATCAGCAAGACCGGAGAGCTCTCCGACGCCAAAAAATCCGTCAGAGACCTCTAGCAGAAGCTGGGGGATCTCGAGAAGATGTTGTCGGAGGCCAGGACCCGAGAGGATCCTGACCAAGGACCTAGCAACGGAGAAGCAGCTGCGGATGAACGAGACCGCCAGCCTCAACGACCAAATGGCGGGCGAGAAGCACTGGCTCGAACGCCTTGCTGCTGTTGCAGACTCGGCCGCCACTCAGTTGGCCACCATGGGGATGCCGAGCATGGAGTACGCCCCGGAGGTGAACCTGAGCCCCAACGCCAGCCTGACCATATACTTTGAGAGGGTTGCTGGCGCCCTGAAGCGGCTCCACTCCAATCGGGCGGCCTCCCTTGCCGAAGAGTCCTGGATTCTTTGCCTGGGGGCCATCACCAGGGTGCTCGTCAAGATAGCGCATTTGCATCCTGACCTCGACTTTGAAGCGGTGCTGAAGAGCTTGCCGGAGGATGCTAACATCGCAACGCTCAATGAGCATATCCAGCCCATCCTCAGCCGCATCGACAAAATCAAGAGGTTGGAGGGCCAGCGCCGAGACTGAGCACCCCGTTTCTTATCGCCGCTGCAGGTTCATGACCAAGACAATGCTATCTTTAGTTAGAACCGTGACGGCAACTTATGTAATATAACTCTGTAGTGCTCCTGAAATTATGCATGTTATTTTCCTGTTTGATTTTCCTTTGTATGCATGCCCCACATCGACTGGGTAGGCTTGCCGGCGTCTAAACCCGGGGAGGCATCTTGAGGATGGATCCTCAGTAGCTTGCCGGGTGTGCTTGCTGCCAGGCGAAGCACCTTACCGCCCCCAGCGCGGCCGCTCGATCTGTTGAGCTTGACTCGAGTCAGAACCGAGAGCGTAACTGGTGGCGAAAGGCTACCCTGCTGCTCTCGACGCGTCCGCTCGAACTGTTGAGCGGACTCGAAACAGAACAAGGGCGTTGCCAATCGCAGGAGGGCCCCTCCGCGTACAAGTTTTCCATACATAGGCAGAACCGTCGAGGATAATAACCTTATATTTAAGGATAAAAGCTTAAAGTTCAGCATGACTTAGCTCTCTCGTCGTCGCCTCGGCATCCTTCACACCAACAGGCAGCGCCGCCCTCTTGGCTGCTCTTTCCACAGGAGCCGTGGCGATGATGAACTGCTAGGCCTACCACTAGACCAGATTCTCACAATCGCGCCCCCTACCTGGCGCGCCAAAGATGTCGGTGGGAAACGACACCTATGGGATAACTGGAATCCCTTCTATGGTTGCGGGGCACGAGGATCCTGAGGAGAGCAGGACTAGCAGACGACACAGAGGGATTTACCCAGGTTCGGGCCGCAAAGATGCGTAAAACCCTACCATCCTGCTTTGGTGGTTATATTAGTGTTCTTGAGCTCTCGAACTAGCTCTGGGTGCTGTGGGGTTCAAAATAGCCGAATCCCCTCTCTGTGTGCCATGGGCCTCCTTTTATAGGCGAAAGGGGCTGCCACAATGGCACACGGGAGGTGGAAAGTGCTACAGCGTTGTGAGGTTATCGCTAGTATTATAGGACAAGACGCATTCAATGCGAGGCTTAGGTGTCCCTTCGCTTTATTGGGGACGGGGGTGAGGCCCGTCCCGTCCGGCGCCGCTCCCCCTCGCTTCGACACGCGCCCTGTCCAGCAATGCATGCGGTGCCATGTAGGCAGGCAGGCAGCTGAGGTGGCGCGGTGGTGGAGCCTTCACGAAGGATTGCATGCTGCCATGCTGGCTGGGCTGGCAGCTACGTGCGAATGGCGGTGAGGATTTGGCTGGTGCGGGCCTGGCAGTGGCCTTGCCGGCGCGCTTGGCAAGGGTCTTGTCGGGTGACCCAGCAAGGGTCTTGCCGTGGTGCGCTGGCTTCCCCCGCAAGGATCCTGCCGGGGGTCCAGTGGGTTTCTTCCGTGAGGATGGTTGCCTTCTTATCCTCTTTTGATCTTGAGCATTCTATGTCTTCACAAAGATCTGCATGCCACCACGGAGGTGCCTCCCGAGCCTTGTTCCAATGCATATGTTTAGCGTTGGTGGTCTCAAGGGTGGCTCGCTCGGTTGGCGTGGGCGAGCTGCCCCGGCAAGGGCCTTGCCGGGGCTGTTGAGGCTGCCCCGGCATGGGTCCTTGCCGGGGGAACGCTACACCTATCCAATCTTTGTGGCCTTGATCCTTGTTGTTGCTTTTTTTGTCCTTGTGGCTTCGGCTTCTCTCCGGCTTCCCTCTCCTGCCCTGTTTATGCATGGCCGTGGCAGGTGGCTTCGACTGCCCGTGCACAAGTAAAGGGGTCAAAAGCAGGGCCCCTACTTTTGTACACTGATAAAAAGTGAGCGTAAACAGTATTGCAATGGTAGGAAACAAGGCCTAAGGTTCATACTTTCACTAGTGCAAGTTCTCTCAACAATAATAACATAACTGGATCATATAACGATCTCTCAACATGCAACAAAGAGTCACTCCAAAGTCACTAATAGCGCAGAACAAACAAAGAGATGATGGTAGGGTACGAAACCACCTCAAAGTTATCCTTTCTGATCTATCTATTCAAGAGTCCGTAGTAAAATAACATGAAGCTATTCTTTCTGTTTAATCTATCATAGAGTTCATACTATAATAACACCTTAAGACACAAATCAACCAAAACCCTAATGTCACCTAGATACTCCATTGTCACCTCAAGTATCTGTGGGCATGATTATACGATATGCATCACATAATCTCAGACTCATCTATCCAACCAACACAAAGTACTTCAAAGAGACTCTCCGGTAGAAACTTTGGGGCACTCTTTGAAGTACATTGTGTTGGTTGAATATATGAATCTGAGATTGTGTGATGCATATCGTATAATCATGCCCACGGATACTTGAGGTGATATTGGAGTATCTAGGTGACATTAGGGTTTTGGTTGACTTGTGTCTTAAGGTGTTATTGTAGTATGAACTCTATGATAGATCAAACAGAAAGAATAGCTTTGTGTTATTTTACTATGGACTCTTGAATAGATCAATCAGAAAGGATAACTTTGAGGTGGTTTCGTACCCTACAATAATCTCTTCGTTTGCTCTCCGCTATTAGTGACTTTGGAGTGACTCTTTGTTGCATGTTGAGGGATAGTTATATGATCCAGCTATGTTATTATTGTTGAGAGAACTTGCACTAGTGAAAGTATGAACCCTAGGCCTTGTTTCCTAGCATTGCAATACCGTTTACGCTCACTTTTATCATTAGTTACCTTGCTGTTTTTATAATTTCAGATTACAAAAACCTATATCTACCATCCATATTGCACCTGTATCACCATCTCTTCGCCGAACTAGTGCACCTATACAATTTACCATTGTATTGGGTGTGTTGGGGACACAAGAGACTCTTTGTTATTTGGTTGCAGGGTTGTTTGAGAGAGACCATCTTCATCCTACGCCTCCCACGGATTGATAAACGTTAGGTCATCCACTTGAGGGAAATTTGCTAATGTCCTACAAACCTCTGCACTTGGAGGCCCAGCAACGTCTACAAGAAGAAGGTTGTGTAGTAGACATCGGTGTGCATCCAACTGACATGCTCACGAAGACCTAGAAAAATTTGAGGAAGCCCACCATTGGAATATACAAGTCAAGTTATATAATGAAAAATTCCCACTAGTATATGAAAGTGACAAAATAAGAGACTCTCTATCATGAAGAACAAGGTGCTACTTTGAAGCACAAGTGCGGAAAAGGATAGTAACATTGTTCCTTCTCTCTTTTTCTCTCATTTTTTGTGGGCTTCTTTTGCCTCTTTTTTTGGGCTTCTTTGGCCTCTTTTGTTTTTCATAAAGTCCGAAGACTCATCTCAAGTTGTGAGGGAATCATAGGTTCCATCATCCTTTCCTCACATGGGACAATGCTCTAATAATGATGATCATCACACTTTTAATTACTTACAACTCAATAATCACAACTTGAAACTTAGAACAAAACAAAACATTGGAAGTTGCATGGCAATGTATCTCGAAATGGCTATGGAAATGCCATAATAGGTAGGTATGGTGCCTGTTTTGAGGAAAGTATATGGTGGGTGTAATGCACCGGCGAAAGTTGCGCGGTACTAGAGAGGCTAGCAATGATGGAAGGGTGAGAGTGCGTATAATCCATGGACTCAACATTAGTCACAGAGAACTCACATACTCATTGCAAAAGCCTATTAGCTATCGAAACAAAGTACTTCACGCATGCTCCTAGGGGAAGGGTTGGTAGGAGTTAACCATCTGCGATCCCGACCTCCACACAAAGGATGAAAATTAATAAATTAATCATGCTCCGACTTCATCACATAATGGTTCATCATATGTGCATGCTACGAGAATCACAAACTTTAACACAAGTATTTCTACCAATCCACAATTACTCGGTAGCATGACTCTAATATCACCATCTTCATATCTCAAAACAAATCATAAGGAATCAAACTTCTCACAATATTCAACTCTATTGGAAAAGGCAGTGCCTAGGAGGCGCTTAGGCATGCCTAGGTGCTAGGCGATGGCCAAATGCCTCACCTAGGGCATAAATGGAAGTCTAGGCAGGGTAAGCAACAAATTGTTTACCCAAGCGAGAAATCATGCCATATTGCACTAAAATGCCAAACATGACACATTCAAATAGTAGTAGCTAGTAGTTAACTTACTTATCTACCCTAAATTAACATCAATACACATATAGTAACCCCAATAACCCTGATAGTAGAATCTATATTACCGCTTAGGGCGCTTAAGCATTGCCTAGGCACTAGGCAAAGGCCAACCGCCTCGCGTACACGTACCACTTTTTTCCAACCTTGGTATTCAATGCACTTTATATGAAAGTTTTTATTATATACCTCTTGGATGCCCATCATACTAGGACTAAGTTCATAACCAAAGCAAATTACCACGTTATTTAGAGAGACTCAAAATAATATAAGTGAACCAAGAGAGTTCAATAATTTCTATAAAATAAAACCACCAACATGCTCTAAAAAGATATAAGTGAAGCACAAGAGCAAAATTGCCTAGCTCAATAGATATAAGTGAAGCACATAGAGTATTCTAATAAATCACGATTCATGCATGTCCCTCTCAAAAGGAGTGTACAGCAAGGATGATTGTGGCAAACTAAAAAGTAAAGACTCATATCATACAAGACACTCCAAGCAAAACACATATCATGTGGAGAATAAAAATATAGCCTCAAGTAAATTTACCGAGAGATGAAGATGAAAGAGGGGATGCTTTCCGGGGCATCTGTCGGCGTTCTGGGAATGGGGGTCCCCAGACTTGCCTGCCTGTGGCCCGCGGCGTGGATCCACTAGTGGCCCAGTACAACCCATCTTCGTCAGCCGGCGCTCAAGACCCTCGCGAGGGGCCAAGCCTCGCGAGGCGGATGACACAAGGCCTCCTCGAGAGCGGCCTCACCAAGCAGGCTCGCGAGGGGGCGGAGGGATCAAGGCAAGGGGTACCTTGTGAGGCTCCCGTGACACAAGCCATGACGACCAAGGCCAGGCGGGCGCCAGCGCGCATTGTCCTTGTTTCCCCTTTGGTGCTAAGGGGGCAAGCGCAGGCGCGGAGTACTGAGGCATCAGGCAAATGTTTCCATATCGGTGCAACAAGACCAAGACCAGTAGGACGGCAGGACGGAGGTCATCGTGGAGCCCAAGATGGTGTCACCACCAGCACCTTTGACAGGCAAAGACCACCTTTAGTCAGGATAACTTGTACTAGCTGTCCCCTTTCAAATTGGCCGTTGTTGGATCCCTTCCCGCTCAACATTTGGGGATAGGACCATGGGCTCAATAAATAGGACTAGCCACCACCATGGGAAGGGGATCGATCGGCTCCAACTTGAGCACTACACCAGCTCAAGAACACCTCACCTCCTAAGGCTAGTTCATCCTCTGTACTGTTCATGATCAGCCTAAGAGGCAATCCACCACCACCACACTGGAGTAGGGTATTACACCACAATGGTGGCCTGAACCAGTATAAACCTTGTGTCTCTTGTGTTGTGAGTTCATCGAGTTAAGCTTAGAGATCGCGGCGAGGCTGACGGCGAGATTCGGTAGGGGGAAATCTTCGTGCGCACCCCAGTGTTTGAACCTCAAGGGTTTTACCGGAACCCGGAATCCGACATTTGGCGCGCCAGGTAGGGGTGCACCGAAGCCTTCCTTCCGCTGATCCGCGTCCCATCACTTCGTCGCATCCATGTCTGATGTCCGCCGAGTCCGTGCTGAGCGATGGGCCGCTCTCGCCGCACGCGTCGCCCAGACGGCTCCTGTCGGTGGACCTCCCAATCGTTCTCCGTCGCCTGCCGCCAACGCCGCCACCAGCTCGGCGGGGAACGAGCAGCTAGCATCCTCGCCGCACCCCTCGGTGCGGTGGGACGGCCGCACTGCCACTCCGTCTCTGACCCCAGCCATTCATCGTCCCACGCTCGTCGCGCCCCCACGGACACGCAGGCCGCGCTTCTCATGGCACGCGAGCTCCTGCATTACCGCCCCATTGACGACCTCTACACGGAATGGCTCGCTCGCATCACCGAGCTTGTCAGCGCCGTAGGAGGCTCTCCCGCACCATCCCTCTCGTTGCCTCGCCCTCCGCCAGGAATGGACGACGTGGCTCATGGAGCGCCTCCAACCTCTGCCCCAAGACGGCGCCCTGGCGCCAAGGCGCGCGATCCCTGGGCGCGACCCACCTCGTCCGACGCCCGCGCGAGAAGAAGGAAGCTGTGAAGAAATCCCTCGGCCTCAAGAAGGCACCCCCATGATCCCTGTGCCGGCATGACAAGACCGCGTACTACCTATGGCGGCGGTGCACGGGTATCATCAAGAGCAAGCTCCGCAGCAGCAAGGGGCCCCGATGACCACAGCAGGCTGCCGCGCCTTCACCCCCGAGCTGCACAGCATCGCCTGGCCGGGCAAGTTCAAGCCGAACTTGCCTCCTCGCTATGACGGCACCCCTGACCCCGTGGAGTTCTTGCAGCTCTACGAGCTGAGCATCAAGGCGGCCAAAGGCGACGAGAAAGTCATGGCGAATTGGTTTCCCATGGCACTCAAGGACGGTGCCCGCTCGTGGCTCCTGAACCTGCCTCCTGGCTCGATCTCCTCGTGGGAAAAGATGCGCAGTCGCTTCATCGCCAACTTCCAGGGCACTCGCGACCGCCCCCCGGCCGCGGGTGACCTGTGCCGCATCAGGCAGCAGCCCGGGGAAACCCTTCAGAAATACATCCAGCGCTTCAACAACGTCCGCCTCAAGATCCCCAAGGTGACGGACGAGGCCATCATCTCAGCATTCTCTGATGGCGTCTGTGACATCAAGATGAAGGAGGAGCTAGCCATCCATGAGGAGTTGTGCACATCCCTGGAGCTGTTCAACCTGGCGACCAAGTGCGCAAGAGCTGAGGAGGGACGCCTTTCCCTCCTCGAGCTCCCAGCTGCTGACCCGGAACAAAAGAAGACCAAGGCCAAGGACGTGAAGCGCAAGGGAGTGACCGTGCTCGCTGCAGAACCAGACACGAAGCGCAACAGGGACCAGCTGGAGTCGTCCAAGGGCAGCCGACTGTTCTGCGCCTACCACAACCTCCACACCCACAACACCAACGATTGCCATGAGCTTAAGGCCGTTCAAGAAGGATGCTTCGATCGACGTCTCGAGTGCAACGACCAGGGCTATGACCGAGGAGGAGGGCGTGGCGGAGGACGATGGGACGACCGTGGCCCTTGCCAGGAGTGGCGTGACCGACCTCGTGAGGATCGCTGGCAGGACCAGCCTCACGAGGGCGCCTGGAGGGACCAGCCATGCAAGGGCGCTTAGAGGGATCAGCCTCGCGAGGACCGCCCCCAGGGTAATGCGGGCCTTCCTCCGCTGCCGCCGCCGCCAAGAAGGAATGATGATCACCATCAAGACGACGGGCTAGGGGCTTCTAGGAGCCACGTGCTATCTCTTGCATCTTGGGCGGAGCTCAGTCCCTGGCCTCTCAGCGTATCTTCAAGCAGTTTGCTCGCGAGGTGAACGCAGCCCTCCCCAGGCCCGGGGCAACGCGCCCGCTCAGGTGGTCCAAGTGTGCCATCACCTTCAGCTCCGCAGATCAACTCAAGTGCGCGGCTACTACTGGCGTTCTCTCGATGCTCTGTTCACCAATCATCAGTAACGTGCAAGTCACCAAGACTCTCATCGATGGTGGTGCAGGGCCTAGCGTCCTGTCTGTTGAGATGTTCGACAACCTTCAAGTGCCATATGATCAGCAGAGTTACCGACGGTTCCACCACCCCGATAGGGCAGGCCCGCCTCCCCGTCACCTTCGGACATCGCGACAACTACCGCACCGAGCTCATCGACTTCGACGTCACCCACATCCGCCTGCCGTACAATGCCATCCTCGGGTATCCAGGCCTGGCCAAGTTCATGGCAGTGACCCACCACGTCTATAACGTCCTCAAGATGCCAGGAAGAGGTGGAATCATCACAGTCCCCTACGAAGAGAGATATGCGGTGTGCTCCCTT
Source organism: Triticum dicoccoides (assembly GCF_002162155.2). Lineage (NCBI taxonomy): Eukaryota > Viridiplantae > Streptophyta > Magnoliopsida > Poales > Poaceae > Triticum > Triticum dicoccoides. The sequence goes on along the minus strand of NC_041391.1, from coordinate 605,827,556 downwards.
GAGCATGCCTTCCAAGCCGCAGCAATCGAGGACCCGGACAGCAGGGGCGAGAACCCTCCTGAGTCCACCCCCAAGAAGAAGAAGCAACCGCTCCACATAGGGCCTCAGGAGGCCGGGGCCTCGGGTGGTGCCGCATCGGGATCATCACCCGTGCATGGGGTGCCTCCTTTCGTCGCATAGGAAGGCGCGCCTGGCGCCCTCCTCGGGCGAAGCTCGGGGGCTCTCTTCTGGAGGGCCTCAGACCTCGCCAACATCGCGAGGGAGGCGCTCGGGCACCACTTGGAGGTGTGCTTCATGGCACGTTTCCCTCAGGAAGGCACAAGGCGTGGGAAGCCCAACGTTCAGGAGTTCATTGCCAAGACCACTCAAGAGCTTCAGGAAGCAAGGGCCATACGCAGCGACCACCGCTCGCGTGGTGTGGCTCCCCATCCGAGCGAGGATGGAGGGTTGCGCGTCTGCATCGACGTCCCAGGACTCAACCGAGCCGCATCTCAGGAGTGCTTTTGGCCTTCGCACGTGTTGCGAGGGTTCGCCGCACAACTATGTTCGCATGCCTTTCGGCCTGCCGAACACGGCTGCCACCTACCAGCGTCACCTGCGGAGCATCCTGGTGGCTCAGGAGGCCAGGCACCACACGGTCCTAGCAGAGATGGAGATGGTCCTCAAGGAACCACCTGGCCCCCCAGAGCCTCCTGAGTTTTAGGGCCCCGGTGGCTCGTGAGGGTCGTCCCCTTCACCGCGCATCTCCAGCTATGCCAACACCTCCTCTACAACGGAACCAGGTGACATCTGCCAAAATCATTTCAGCTGGGAGCACCCTCAGGGCTGCATCATTCCCAAGCCACGTGGGTCCTCCCCTGCGGCATGTATCTCTTTTTATGTCTTTGGTTTACCTTGCTGGGGGCGCCCCTCTGGTTGCATCATCCCCAAGCCGCTTGGGTCTAACCCAGTGGCATGTATCCATTCCGCATTTACCTAAGCTGATTGCCTTTCATGCCTAACCTACCTATGATTATCACCCGCTCGATTGCCATCTACCACGGGTCCCTCCCTCTCTCATGTAATTCACTTACGCGTTAAAAGGGGGGCTCCTGAGCATCACGGCTCAGGAGCTCTTACTGGCTCTCCAGCCCTCACCCCTGGCCTTGCCCATGGCATCGCGACCTGGCATACCAGTGGTGGCTGAGCTCGCTCGAGGGACGGGACCTAAGGACATAGAGCACTCATACTTAACCGTCACACAGGAACACACATCTGTCAAAGACCCAAGACCAGGCGCAACCCGCCTTCAGGTAGGGCCTCGTGAGTCCCGCGCTGGCTCACGAGTGCTCAGATACACCTCGTCTAGCCCTGTCGTGCAAGCCACGTGTCAGGGCAGGGCTGTACACGCCCCGGGAGCTCTTCGTAGTAGGGAGCCCCCCTCCCACGCACCAGTGGAAGCACCATGCTCCGCGCTGGCCGACGACACTACCGAGGAGCGGCTATGCCCGTACACATACGGAAGTGCTATGCTCCACGCTGGTGATAAACAACTGAGGGAAGCCCCACGGCCGTATCAACCTCAGGGAGCCCCAGAGCTCAGTGTCTGGCCTCATCACAACACCTCCCCTCGGGAGCGTCGCGCGAGGGGGCTAGACACGGGGGCTGTGCCTGGGTCACGCCTGAGCGTACACCACCTAGCCAGGTCCTCCGGACCTGGTCGTCGCGTGCCCTCCCTTAGCGGAGCCAAGGTATGAAGGTCATTTGAACGTCAAGGGGGACTCCTGAGCATCGCGACTTAGGAGCCTAACTGGTCACGTAGCCCCTCACTCCTTGGTCCCATCCTGGTGATCCGGTCGGGGCCAACAGCGGTTGAGGTATGCGCGGGGCCGGGCTCTGCCGACATAGAACGCTGGATGTACCCCTACGTCCCCTTCCTATAAGTTGTTTGCACGTGAAGGGGGACTCCTGAGCATCGCGACTCCGAACCCTAACTGGTCACGTAGCCCCTCACTCCTTGGTCCCACCCTGGTGATCCGGTCGGGGCCAACGGCAGCTGAGGTATGCGCGGGGCCGGGCCCTGCCAACATAGGATGTAAAGCAAATAGGAAGAAAACTGCAAAACCTCAAAGCAAATATTACAAACCATAATTGTCTTCACAATACCAGACGCAAGTTTAAATGCCTCCACGAGGCATGGTGCACATTGCAGTAATTAAGCAGGAAAGAAGCTATAAGTCAGTCATCCTTGGACACCGCCGTCACCCGCCAGGGACTACACTCCCGCGGTGGCGTCGCCTTCACCAGCACCACCACCCGGGGCCGCAAGATCAGCGGCACCACTTGCCATGGGCGCAGGATCGAAGGCACGGAACTTCTCCAACAAGGCCTCCACCTGGTCCTTCATGGCTTCGGCAGAAGCGGCATAGCACTCGCCGTCCACATGCTCGAGCAGCTCATCAAGATTGGTGTCAGGGTCACGGAGGTGGAGGTGGCTGAAGATGCGCGTCAGCGCAGCGGAAGAAAGGACGCTAGCTTCTTCCTCTGCCATGGGGCCGATGCCGCTCACGACTTTCTCAAGCGCCTCGACCAAGTAAGGAAGCAGCTGGGCAGGGCCGTCCTCGTCAGTAGTCAGTGGCTTCTCCAGGCCCTTCTCATAGAGTGACTTCAGCGCCGCGTGAGACCTCTCCTCGAGGAGTGCGAAGGCCGTGCGGTCCTCGGCCAGGACCTTTGCCTTCGCGTCGAGCTCGGCCTTCTCTGCCCTCACCTCCTGCTCCAGCTTTTCCAGCCGGCCGTGCTCAGTGGCCTGCGCCTTCGTCAACCGTGCTAGCTCGGCGTCACGGCCCCTGACAGCATCCTCCCGAGCCTTCATCCTCTCCTCCTCCGCCTAGCGGTCCCGAGCTTCTTCGTCACGCTTGTCGCACAAAGCCTCCATCTCGGCCTCCAGTGCCCTGCAGTGGTCCTGGGCGGCCGCAGCATCCTTCAACACCACCTCGCGAGCGACCGCGGCTTGGGTGGCGGCCTCCTTCTCCTTCTCAGAGGCCGCCGCGACCCACCTTAGTGCCGTTCAGACAAAGGCATCAGAGTGAAGCCAGCTGGAAACTAGCTCCAGGCGCCCGGCTACCAGATGGGAGTCGGTGCCCTGAAGGTCTTCTCGCAGCTGGGCCATCTCGGAAAGGGCACGGCCAAGACATCAAGGGAGGCAGAAGGACCTGGAACCAGCAGCGCAACAGAAGGAGGAGGTGGCAGCGTAGCCATGGCGTGGGAGATTGGGGGCTCCTGAGCCTTGGGTACCTCAGCAGCAACGTCGAGTAACGGCACCTCCGGAGCCAACAGGGCCATGGGGGCTGACTCTTCACAAGGATGCCCTCCCGGGCCTCGCGAGGATGACCGGGAAGGGGAGGTGCAAACACCGTCGCCTCCCCTCCCCACGGAAGAAGGTGCGAACACGGAAGATGGATCGGCCCCAGATGGCGTCACCGCGTCCCCCTTCCTCTTCTTCGCCGCAGGCGGCGGCCTAGCCAATTGATGGTGAACGTCAAGGACCAACAGCATAATCAAGAACAAGATGGAGCACAGACACTTACTAGTCTACCGCAGTGTAGTGCACCTTCCTCATGTTGAGCTTGAAGCCCGAGAGCCTCGCGGCCTGGGGCGCAGCCGCAAGGGCTCTAGGAGCAGAAGAAGGTACATCAGAAGGGCTAGAAGCGGCTCCAGGCAGCGTCCGGGCAGAAGCAGCCTCTCGGGAGATCAACTCCGACCTGCCCCTCATCGGGATCATGGGCAGATCCTCCTTATCTTGGGTGGCGTTGGCCTCATCGTCATCTGGCAAGGCACGGAGGATGTCAGCCTTGCGCAAGGGGGAGGTCTCCCCGTCCCCTCGAGGTCTCCTCTGAGTCGTGCCCCTCGTCTTCCTCCTCTCCTCCTCCTCTCCTCCTCCTCTACGGAGTCACCCGAAGACACGTCCACCAGCACCGGTGCCCCCCGGGCCACAAGGGGCGCCGGCGGCACCAGGTGGCGCCCATCAAAGGTGGGCATAGTAGCCACCACCTGTGCCATGTCCTTGCGGAGGAACAAAGGGACGATAGCACTCGGCGGATACTCCTGGTCATCCCCAACCAAGAGGTGGAGAGCTGCGGCCAGCTCCTCGTCAGCCAAAGCCACCAGATTTAGGTGAAGCTTGTCATCTGCACCCCCAAGCATCCATAAGGGGCGCGAGCAAACCTGAAGCGGAGCCACCCGCTGCATCAAGAATTCCCTCAGGAGCGCGGCCCCCGTCATCTTCGTCGCCCTCGCTTGGCCCGACTTCAGGTCGGCGTTCATCCTCTCCAGCACCAACATCGCCCGATCGTCAGTGAGCTTCGTGCGAGACCACCCTTTGTCAGACTGGGGCATCTCCATTGGCAGCGCCAACCGGGGGTGGACACACTTGGCATCCATCATAACCCACTTGCTCCAGAAGCCATCGACCCTCTTCCCAGCCTTCAAAATTGCGTTGGCCTTGTCGTATGCGAGGAAATTGGCGCACCCCAAGGTGTGGTCGCCGTTGGTTCGGAGGAAGAAGAAGTGGCACAACAGATCCATGGACGGCATCACCCCGACATACGCCTCGCAGTAGTAGGCAAAAATTGACAAGAGAAGAATGGAGTTGGGATGGAGATGAAGGGCCTGCAACCTGTAATGATGGAGGACAACGTAGAAGAAGTCGGAGAAGGGGGGAACTAGGCCTGCAACGACGGCGCTCGTGAAGAAGGGATAGAAGGTGCTCCCCTGAGCCTCTGGCACGGTGGAGCCAGCCTGGAGTTCGGTCTTCCCATTTTCATTGCTCTCCCCCGCCGTCAGCAGGCGCGTGGCGGTGAGATTCTTCTCCGGGACAGTGGGCGCGTCCAGGGCCGGCTCGTACCAAGCTGGCGGTGCATCAACCTTGACCTTGCAGGGCGCCATCGATCGCTGAGAGGGAATGGGTCGAAGCAGATCTGGAGATTTCAGAAGCAAGAAGCGAGAAAGGGTATGTGGAGCAAGGCAAAGGGAGGCAATGAAGGCAAGCCTTACCCGTGCCAGCCTTTTGTCAGGTGGGCATATGCCGAGGCAGCACGGGGAAGCGGAGACGCCCACGTCCAATCAGTCGTCACGCATCGACCAAGGCCACAGGCTGTTGGGGTCAGCGGTGCTCCGCACCTGCCCTTTGGATTCACCGCTAAGCCAAGTCTGAGCGCGCCTTTGGCCCGGGGGCTACTGTCGGTGTTCTGGGATCGGGGATCCCGAGACTTTCCTGCCCGCGGCCTGCGGCGTGGCTCCACCGGTGGCCCAGTACGGCCCATCTTCGTCAGCCGATGCTCAAGACCCTCGCGAGGGGCCAAGCCTCGCGAGGCGGATGACACAAGGCCTCCTCGAGAGCAGCCTCACCAGGCAGGCTCGCGAGGGGGCGGAGAGATCAAGGCAAGGGGTACCTCGTGAGGCTCCCGTGACGCAAGCCATGACGACCAAGGCTAGGCGGGCGCCAGCGCGTGCAGTGTCCTCGTTTCCCCTTTGGTGCTAAGGGGTAAGTGCAGGCGCGGAGTACCGAGGCATTAGGCAATGGTTTCCATATCGGTGCAACAAGACCAAGACCAGCAGGACGGCAGGACGGAGGCCATCGTGGAGCCTAAGACGGCGTCACCACCAGCGCCTTTGACAGGCAAAGACCACCTTTAGTCAGGATAACTTGTACTAGTTGTCCCCTTTCAAATTGGCCGTTGTTGGATCCCATTCCACTCAACATTTGGGGAGAGGACCATGGCCTCTATAAATAGGACTAGCCACCACCATAGGAAGGGGATCGATCGGATCCAACTCGAGCACTACACCAGCTTAAGAACACCTCACCTCCTGAGGCTAGTTCATCCTATGTACTGTTCATGATCAGCCCAAGAGGCAATCCACTACCACCACACTGGAGTAGGGTATTACACCACAATGGTGGCCTGAACCAGTATAAATCTTGTGTCTCTTGTGTTTTGAGTTCATCGAGTTAAGCTTAGAGATCGCGGCGAGGCTGAGGGCGAGATTCGGTAGGGGCAAAATCTTCGTGCGCACCCTAGTGTTCGAACCTCAAGGGTTTTGCTTGAACCCGGAACCCGACAGCATCCCCAAGATTAGGCTCTTAGTTGTCCTTGAATATTACCTTTGAGTGCCTTGGGCATCGCAAAGCTTAGGCTCTTGCCACTCCTTATTCCATAGTCCATCAAATCTTTACCAAAACTTGAAAACTTCACAACACAAAACTCAGCAGAAAATCTCATGAGATCCGTTAGTATAAGAAAATAAAATCATCACTTTTGGTACTGTTGTGAACTCATTCTTTATTTACATTGGTGTAATATCTGTCGGCGTTCTGGGAACGGGGGTCCCCAGACTTGCCTGCCTGCGGCCTGCGGCGTGGCTCAAGCAATGGCCCAGTGCAGCCCATCTTCATCAACTCAATCTCAAGACCCTCGCGAGGGGCCAAGCCTCGCAGGGCGGACGACAGGAAGCTTCCTCGGGAGCGCCCTCATCAGGCTGGCTCGCGAGGAGGCGGAGAGATCAAGGCAGGGGTACCTTGTGAGGTGCCCGTGACGCAAGCCATGATGATTGAGGCCAGCGGGCGCCGGCCTGCGCAGTGTCCTTGTTTCCCCTTTAGTGCAAAGGCAGCAGGCACAGGCCAAGGCATCAGGCAAAGGCTACTGTTTCAGTGCAACAAGACCAAGACCAGCAGAACGGCAGGATGGAGGTCACCGTGGAGCCCAAGACGGCGGCGTCGTCAGAGTCTTTGGCTGTCGAAGACCAACTTTAGTCAAGATAAGTGTACTAGATGTTCCCCTTCAAAATGGCCAATTGTTGGCGCCCTTCCCGCTCAATATTTGGGAATAGGACCAGGGCCTCTCACTCTATATATAGGGCTAGCCACCATAGTATAGAGGCATCTGGAATCAACCCCTCCAAAGGGACAACACCACTACAAGACATCCTTCACGAGGTTGTTCTTCCCTTCTACTATTCACCATCAGCCCCTGAGGCAATCCACCACACCACAAACTAGAGTAGGGTATTACACCACAACGGTGGCCCGAACTAGTATAAACCTTGCGTCCCTTGTGTTGTTCATTGTGTAGCCTAGATTCCTTGTGAGGCTTCGAGACGCGAGTTGGTGAGGGAGAGATCTCTGTGTGCACCCTAGAGTTCGAACCTCAAGGGTCTGCCGGAACCCGAAATCCAACATTTGGCGCGCTAGGTAGGGGTGCGCCAGAATCGTGTCTTCCGCCATCTTGCGTTTCGTCATCCGTCGCATCCATGTCTGACGCTCGCCGAGCCCGCGCCGAGCGTGGGGCTGCTCTTGCGGCCCATGTCGCCCCGACGGCCCCCGTCGGCGGGCCCTCCCGTTGATCCCCGTTGCCTGCCGCCCATGCCGCCACCGGCCCGGCAGGGAATGAGCAGCAGGCGTCGTTGCTACATCCCTCGGTGCGGCGAGAAGGCCGCACCGCTACCCCGTCGCTGACTCTAGCAGGCGCGTCGTCGCACGCTCGACGCGCTCCCGCGGACGCACACACGGCGTTGCTCCTAGAACATGAGCTCCTGCACTACCGCCCCGTCGACGACCTCTACGATGAGTGGCTTTCTCACATCACCGAGCTCGTCAGCGTCGCAGGGGGCTCCCCTGCGCCGTCCCTCTCGCTGCATCGCCCTCCGTCCTGTGCGGGGAACGCGGCCCCGGAGGCGCCTCCATGCCTCCCCCTCAAGAAGGCGCCCTAGCCCCAAGGCGCGTGGCCCTTGGACGGGACCCGCCGCGTCTAGCGCCCGCGCGGCAAGAAAAGAGCTGCCAAGAGATCCCTCGCCCTCAAGAAGGCGCTCGCGTGCTCCCTGCGCCAGCACGTCATGACCGCGCTCCTGCTCCAGCGTGCCAAGACCCCACGCTGCTCGTGGCGGTAGTACGCGGACACCTCCAAGATCAAGCCCTTCGTCACCAAAGGCCCTCTATGGCCACTGCAGGCTGCCGCGCCTTCACCGCCGAGCTATGCAGCATGGCCTGGCCGGGCAAGTTCAAGCCAGATCTGCCTCCCTGCTACGACGGCACTACCGACCCCGCGGAGTTCCTCCAGCTCTATGAGTTGGGCATCGAGGTGGCCAACGGGGACGAAAAGGTCAAGGCAAACTGGTTTCCCATGGCGCTCAAGGATGGCGCCCACACTTGGCTCATCAATCTGCCTCCCAGCACGATCTCCTCTTGGGACGAGATGCACACTCGCTTCATCGCCAACTTCCAGGGCACTCGCGATCGGCCCCCGGCCATGAGTGACTTGTGCCGCTTCAAGCAACAACCAGGAGAGACCCTGCAAAAGTACATCCAGCGCTTCATCAACGCCTGCCTCAAGATCCCCAGGGTGACTGAGGAAGCCATCATCTCAGCCTTCTCCGACGGTGCTTGTGACATCAAGATGAAGGAAGAGCTAGCGATCCATGAGGATCTGTGTACATCTCTGGAGCTGTTCAACTTGGCAACCAAGTGCGCCAGGGCTGAGGAAGGACGCCTCTCTCTCCTCGAGCTCCCAGCTGCGGATCCAGAAGAGAAGAAGCCCAAGGTCAAGGACGTAAAGCGCAAAGGAGCAGTTGTGCTCGCAGCCGAGCCAGACACCAAGCGAGGCAGGAACAACCGGAGTCGTCCAAGGGCAGCCGGTACTGCATGTACCATGACCTCCACACCCACAACATCAATGAATGCCAAGAGCTCGGAGCTGTGCGAGATGAACGTATCGGCCAATGCCTCGAGCGCAGCGATCGGGGCTATGGCCGAGGTGGAGGAAGAGGTGGAGGACGATGGGAAGACCGTGGCCCACGCCAAGGGTGGCGTGACCGACCTTGTGAGGACCGTTGGCAGGACTAGCCTTGCGAGGGGGGTTGGAGACAACAGCCTTGCGCGGATCGCCCGCAAGGCAACGCAGGCCTCCCTCCTTTACCGCCACCACCAAGAGGGAATGTAGACCAGCACCAGGACGAGGGGGCTGGGTGCTTCCAGGAGCTGCGCGCAATCGCTTGCATCCTAGGCGGAGCTCAAGCCCCGGCCTCTTAGCGCATCTTCAAGCAGTTTGCTCGAGAGGTGAACGTGGTCCTCCCAAAGACCGAGGCCTCGCGCCCTCTCAGGTGGTCCACGTGTGCCATCACGTTTAGTTCAGCGGATCAACTCAAGTGCGCAGCAACGACCGGTGTTCTCCCAATGCTCTGTTCCCTAGTCATCAGCAACGTGCAGGTCACCAGGACCCTCATCGATGGTGGAGCGGGGCTCAATGTTCTGTCGCCGGTTTTGACACCGACACCGGCCTCCATGTAGTCGGCCCAGTTGCAGGCGCTCTGCTCGCGACTGAGAGCATCGGTGCCCTGCTGCTCCATGTCCTGCTGGCGGCGCAAATCAGCGATACATTGCTCCTCCGCTAGGCGGTCACGCTCCAACAAGTCCTGCTCCTCCGCCAGGCGGTCGCGCTCCAACAAGTCCTCGATCTCAGCATTGCCATCTAAAGACCGATAGAATGCATCCTCCCTCCATCTGCCTTCCGGTGAAAAACCGAACACTAGTTCCGGCGGTGACCGCCTCCGGCCACGCCTATCACGGACGGGCAGGGGCATGGCGGACGTGGCAAGCGACATCGGGCCGATGGGGGCTTATGAGGATATGGTGAGTTGGGTCACAGTGCCACCGGAGAAGGCCGGGAAACAGTACTTATAGGCGGAAGGTAGCACGAGAGTCATCGGAATTCAATGCATAAGCAGGCATGGCTTAGCGCGCCAGCTTGTCCTGGAAAACTAGAGAAACTAAAATTATGACTGTGTCGTCCCGTCCCGTCCGTGCTGGGACGCACGCCAGCATGACGGTCAAAGGAGTGCACTCGAATCATCTCCCTCCTTGTCAATAATGATTCCACGGATTTAAAAGGCCCGCAACAATTAAAGCGCATCTTTTTTTGCATCAGTTAGCTGCCTTAATTACGACCGGCTGCATGCAGGCACTTAGAATTGCTCGCAGCCAGTACGCGGAGCAGCATGCAACGAGTCGCATCCGAGGGCATGCATGCAACCACTTAAATCACTGGAATTAATTAGGCTTAAACTTCTGCATGCAGTTAATTATTGCCATGCCTTGGTCTTGCTGCTTTGCTCATGGGACTAATAAACCCGGACGGAGGGAGTACCTTGGTTGGTGAGATTTTTGAATTAAGCCCTGCAAACCGGAAAGGAGGTACTAGTACGTGCGTGATCCGCTATTTATTCATGTAGGATCAAGTAGGTGGTTTCTTGAATTGAGCCCTGCAAACCGGAAAGGAGGTAGTATGTGCGTGATCCTCTATTTATCCATGTAGGATCGAGTAGGTCCGATAGTGTACGTGTAGGATCGAGTAGGTCGGATGGTGTACATGTACGATCGCATTAGTTGATGAACGTTAGCTGGGAGATAAGGTATTTGCGAATGTTTTTGCTGGTAGTTTCTTCAGATTCGCATGGCATTTTCTTCAGAGTAGCTTGTCAGTTTCTTCGGAGGTAGGCATTTTTATTCAAAAAACTGCCACTTTGGATCTTGCGTCGCAACTAAAACTACCAGGAGCGCATTAGTAGGCTGGCTAGTGATCGATCAGTAACATGTAAACACTGAGCGAATAGAAATAAGGAACTGTTAATGCATGTCAATGATTCACAGATCATATACAAATAGTAGCTCCAAAAGCAAAGATCAGCCACTTCGGATCTTGTGTCGCAACTAAAACCAACTAGTACGATTCACATACATAAGATCAACATGTTAATGCATCTCAATGATTCACAAATCATATGCAAATATGTAGCTCCAAAAGCAAAGATCTAGAAAAAACATTTGTTCTTCCTACTAACATGGATGCTTCTCTTGGCCAACATTCAGTACAGACTGAAAGACAAATTTCTTTGTGAAGTCTACAATTCCTCTTGCAAATGTAAGTGGTTTCACCAATAGCTGGAACCATGAGAATGAACCACACATGATGGAGGAACATCCACTGCAATATGATTGGTCTTCTCTCGATCAGACGGTGAGACTATTTTTGGAATACAAACTTTAACTTAGGCAAAATGTTGCCCATTGTATAATCAGACCAAAGCAATGAAGCACCTAGTGTTGGACAATAAATAGTACAGTGCTACTTTTCTGCAGTCCATGAAGTGACTATCCAATCTTTCTGTGTCTATTTTCAAACGGCACTGCATGTAGTGACTATACTATTCTCTTGTGCAGTTCAACCAACATTGCGGTCACTTTATTTGTTTGTCAGATAGCAGCGGGCAGACATCTCTGTCTGCACAAATATCAAGCAGCTAGTAAACATATACCCCACCTTATATTTTTGGTTTAAACATGTCTCTTCCGCTTAGCATCTGTCATGTTTTGCATTGGACAATTTGATACAGTCATGTTTTGCCCTGGACAATTTCATACTGAATTGATTTGCTGGTTCAGAGCAGAAATATAGCGCCTATTCTTCATCAGACCAAGGATATCCATGTTTGCAGTGATGGAAGAGGTGAAATCGATACAACCGAAATTAAGCATCCAATCATTGAATCATGTCCTGCACCTCCAATGTAGGTCCACCCTGCCAATAAATTCACATGCAAAACACTAGTATTGCTGTCTAATGACAGTACAAAAAGAGTAGCAAGATAGTAGCAAACCATGTACCTTCGTAATGAACAGCTCATAGTGCCACCAATTGGATATAAAGGTTTGGAAGAAAACATGCTCCTAATGTTGAACAAGTTGGACTTTTTGTGCAGTTCCACTAAAATCGAGCATCCCTGTTTGCATAGATATTGAAAGTGTGATTACTGTAAAAATGACACTAGTTGAAGCATAGACTCACATATACAAGCATTCCAATTTCTTAATGGGAAAAGGTAACAAGACTATTTCTAACCATCTGCTTGAAGGAATAAATAAGGCAACAACGGCTGATGTCAGAAGGGCATATATAGTTCTTTCTGCAAGAATGATCGACTACTAACCTTTCCGTTTCTTTTAAGCATATTTTGTGCAGTTCAACAAAAATAAAACGCCATCACTGCCTTGACAATTCAGTGACACTGTACAAAAGGAAATGACTTAACATTACATCATGATGTCAGGTATGTAGTCGACAGGCATTAGAGACAAACATACAAACGTCCTCCGATAACATAATGAACATTAATTTTAACAAAGGTGTGACTAGCTTTACCGGGATAATTTGAGTGAACTCTACACCCTCTGTTCCTTAATACAAGATGTTTTTACAATTCAATTTAAAGTACCCAAACGTCTAGTATTTAGAAAAACAGGTAGAAGTTTTCTTGAGCACATATCTGGGAAAGCATGCCACACTTTATTTATGTCCATACGCTAATGCAACACCATTCGAATACTACAAATATATGCTAATCCAGTGGCTAGTGCAACAGTAGAGTAGTTATTTTATTACAGGGTACAGTACAATGGTTTTACTGAACAGATTTCAATAAACTCTAGCACTGGAAGATTTCTATAAGAATTAACAATACAAAATGTAAAGGTACAAGTTTCAGCATTGGTAGACTATTTGTGCATGAGCATTAAACCAAATACAAAATCTGAAGGTAACTAGCATTATTAACTAATGATAGTATAAAAAATTGCAAACCATGTACCTCCAAGGTAAATATCATTTCGAACTCGTGGGGACCTTAAAAATTGCTATCCCAATCTTGATAATCGATCAAACATAAAAACTTGATCGAACAAATCAAGAGAACAGCCGGAGGAGGAGGTGCCCACTCTTGACCTTTCCTCTTGTCTTCATAATTTTTTGTGCAGTTTAACCAAAATAAAATGACATCAGCGCCTTGGCATTTTGGTGACACTGTACAAAAAAATTAACTTATCTCATGAAAGTGAGGTATGTAATCTATAAGCATTAACAGTGCAAAAATCTGAAGGTAGTAACAAGTTTCATCGTTGGTATACTTGTTGTGCAACAGCATTAGAATGACTTGGCTGGAAAATCTTTAATACATCCACAATCAACAGCTAACCCTGAAATAATCCAGTGACATTAAATGGCATTGCTTAAATTTATCGGTGGCATTAGACTGAGTGCGGCATTAGTTAAATGTGGCATCACTTTAGCAGTAGCATTGCTTGACTTGACCGCTGGCGTTATACTAACAGGAAAAAAGTGGCAATAAGAGCATGGGAGGCCCATTCGGACAGTGGGCGCACTAGTATAATGTACCTCCATGGATGCATAGAGTGGTGAGGGAGGTATGGTTGCCCGGAGCAACAAATATCCAGGCAGCATATGTGGATTACGTCCCATTTTTGTTCTCTTTAGCCACCTTTTTCTTATGTGAGGACAACAAACCGATCGACCTGGTCATTCTCTATTGCGTTGTCATGCCTTTCTACCCTTCTTCAACCAAGATATATGAGACTCGTTCCTTAGCTACTGATTTTCCCCTTTCAACCTAGATGCGGGTTCGATGCCTACTCTCTTGGACAGTACAGTCTCCTTCCTTTCCTTATTCAACCCAGATATGGATTAGTCTGCATGAAGTAGGGTGTCACATCCCTAGTTCTGGCCTGTCCTATGTTTGCTTCCATCTGTGCATCATGTTTAAATTTTTGAAACTTGAACTGAGGAATTCAGAAGCCTCAAAACTCTAAATAAAAGAAGGGCAAAAACCCTAAAATCTCATTCATTGTTCCAAAATGCTCTTCTTAGATGTTTAATATTTTTGGCAAGGGTTTTGATCCAAACCAAAAATAATGAACATTTTAAAAGGATTTATTTTTGGGACCTTGAATTTAAATCATTAGCTATTTGAATTTGAATTATATTCATATAACTAGAATATAATTTCAAATACCCCTGAAATATTTTATGAGCTTTTGGAATAGTTCATCTAGCCAAATAAAAATATTCAGAGGAGTTTTTGGCATTGTTTGAATTATTTTAAATTCAAAACAGTGGCAAAAGATTAAATAAAAGAAAACAGAACAGAAATTTAAAAAAAAAAGAGAAGCCCAGCCACTTACCTGACCTACCTGCCTGGCCCAGCTCCTCCAGCGCGGCCCAGCCCACCACCGCCGCTTCTCCCCCTGTCGTCTTCCTCCCCCTCACCCCGAAGCTGCTCGGTGGCGCGCGCAGGCCACGCGCCCCGGCCACCTCCTCCCTCCCAGCCTGCCTGGCTCCTCCTCGACGCCCCGGTGACGCCACGCGCCTCCCCGACCCCCTCTCACTTCTCCCTCGCTCTCTGGACCTCCCTCCCCCT
>NC_041391.1:605799143-605812688 GCF_002162155.2 Triticum dicoccoides | reverse complement strand
TGCTCGCAACCACCGTGGCCACCGGCCACCCCTCGCCCTGTCGATAAGCCTAGAAGAACCGCCATCGTCTCCTGCATCGTCTACGCCAGCCCGTTCGACTGCGGGAGCCCTACATCGCCGCCCACGCCGTCTCCCTCATCCCCGGTGCCCGAAGATCGCCGCCGTAAATTCGCTGTCGCAGAAGCTTCCCCGAGCTCGCCGACCCCTCCGTTCGATCCACTGTGAGCCCCTCTTCCTCTTCCCCCTTCTCTCAAGCTCGCGCTCATCCCCTAGCTTCTTTCTCCACCGTGGCCGATTGCTCCTCGCCGCCGGCCATGGCGCTGCCGTGGCCAGGGTCACCCCAGCTTGCGCCCGAGCATGTTACCAAGTTCGCCGCCCTCCCAGGAGCCCGCAGAGCCCTTCCGTTTCCCCTCTAGTGCACCGCAGCGCCGTGTTCGACCTCGGCCGAACTCCGGCGGCTACCTAGGTCGTCGCCGGCGCCGATTCCGGCCGCCCCGACCCCAACCGACTCCACAGGAAGACGCGGCGCTCTTCCAGCTATCCGTAGAGCCCCTCCTCCGTCCGTTTGGTCGCCGGAGCAAGAAACCCGAAGGCCTCCGTCGCCTCGGCCTCGCCGGCGACTCAACGCCGGCGGGATTGACTCGTTTGACCAGGGGTTTGACCTCCCCTGGGTCCATGACAGGTGGGCCCCCGCCATCAGGTGATTAGCTTAAGCTAATCACCACCTAATCTAGCCCCCTGACACTGACATGTGGGCCCTAGTGCCCCTAATCTTTAGTTAAACTAAACTAACCCCCCCTGTCTAACCTGTGTCACTGACGTGTGGCCCCCACACGTCAGGTTTGACTCTGGGCGACCCAGTTGACCTGCTGACCTCAGCCTTACGCCATGCTGACGCAATATTCCTTTTATGGAGTTTAGTTTATTTTATAAATATTCAGGAAATTCCAGAAAATGATTTAAACTTCAAAAATTCATAGAAATTCAACCGTAGCTCAGAATGAAATAATTTATATATGAAAAATTATCAGAAAAATTCAAGGAATCCATCTGTACCATTTTCATGCATGTTAGAACAAGTTATAGCTGCTGTTTAGCACAAATCCATTAAATGGCATTTGAATAATCACATATGGAGTTTGAATTTGAATCTTGTATTCAAACCAACTTCATTTAAACTGTTGCTAGTTGCATTAGCTCAAAACACATTCATATTGCCATGTCATGAGCATGCATCATATTGTGCATTGCATTGGTTGTAGTTCTTCTTTGTTGCCGGTATCTGTTCCCTCCCGGTAGACGATGTTCCGACGTTGTGATCGTTGACACTGATGAAGACTCAATGTTATCTTCAGAAGTGCCAGGCAAGCAAAACCCCCTTGTTCATTCCGATATAATCCCACTCTCTCGCTCCTGCTCTCTTTTACTGCATTAGGACAACACCGTTTCAACTGTTACCTGTTGCGGTAGCTGAACCCCTTTATCCTTTGCATGACCTGTCATTGCCACAGTAAATAGATGAAACCCACTAGCATGAGTAGGAGTTGTTTGAGCCCTGTTGTGCCTACTCATTCATGCTTGTTTGTCACGCCTGCTACTGCTTAGAGTTGAGTCAGGTCTGATTCATCGGGGATGAATCAGAGGCGTGTGAACATGTCCTACTGTGTGTGAGCTAAGTGTGTGAACACGATTTGGTAAAGGTAGCGGTGAGAGGCCATGTAGGAGTACATGGTGGGTTGTCTCATTGCAGCCGTCCTCAGGAACTGAGTTCTGTGTTTGTGATCCATGACTAGTTACTACCACACATTGGGTTCCGGTAACTCGACCCCTCTCGACTTATTAATCAACATGATCTTTGTCCAGGAGTTGCAACTAGTTTCTGGTGTTTGTAGGTAGTGTTAGTAGTCTACCAAGTGGCACCCGGTACAGGTGGGCTTGGGACAGACTAGGCACAGTGGCACGGTGTACCAAGTGGCACCCGGATGGTGGGCTTGGGAACCCTGCTCACATCGTTTGGGGCCGTAAGCGACACCCCGGCCGGATCTCCTTGCGGATGGAACCCGAATAGGCGATAAACCTGGACTAGAGACTTGTTCGGTTAGTCAGGTCGTGGACGACTCCCTCGCCCGGCTTCCGCTTGAAGGTTGCCGAGGTACATGACGTGTACAGGGCGGTAAGTGGCGAGAGCGTGTGTGAAGAAGTACACCCCTGCAGGGGTATAGCTTTAAAAATTGTGAATGCCTCTCGCCCTAACAGAGCGTGGTATCCGCTGCTGAATGGGGCCACTTGAAATGTGACCTCCTCGGACCTGTAATTATCCGGCGTGCCGAACACCACATCCAGTGTGATTTTTCTGTACAGCACGCTTCCCGACTGGGGATTATTCCTCTAAAGGTTGTGTTGCTTCGCTCAATGCGGCTCCAGTCTATTTCCATTTTTCGAAGGGTTTCCTCATAAATGAGGTTTAATCCGCTGCCACCGTCCATGAGTACCTTGGTAAGTCGAAAGTCATCCGCTATTGGACTGAGGACCAATGTGGATGGTGCTCGGGCTGTTCGGAATTTCGGTTCATTACTGGCATTAAAGGTAATAGCCGTGTCACTCCATGGGTTTATTGTTGCTACCTGGTAGACTCCGGTAAGGCTGCGGAGTGTTCGTTTCCACATATTGTTTGATGCGAAAGTCTCGAAGACTGTTGATACCATACTGGTATTCCTGGGCTGGTGCTCTGCGGATTCTGGAGTTAGAAGCTCCTCGCCACTTCTGCCCACCTGCCGTAGTATCCAACATGCTCTAAGGCTATGAGTTGGTGTGACGCCCTCTATACTATGAATTTTACAGGGTCCATTGAGCCATCCCTCCAGTACGGTTCCATACCCTATAGAGGGTTTTTGCTTTTTGGTGTTTAGCCAAGGTGCCTGGCGATAATGCGCCCTTTTATTTCGGACTGGGGTTGTATTCAAGGCCGGATCATCCCAGAATTTTATTTCGGTTTTCCGGATGCTTTCCATCACACAGTATTTTCGTACTATGGATGCCAAGTCAGCGAAGTGTGTAGTTTCACGGCGACTTATAGCATTGAGGATTCTGATGTCCATGCAATTATTGCAAAAGAATGAAATTGCATCCTCCTCGCGGCAGTCCTCTATCCTGTTCATAGCCAGGAGGAATCTGGCCCAGTAATGGTGTACTGTTTCTATGGGCTCTTGCCGAATTTGGGATAGATCCCTTATATTTGGGTGGGCGGGTGGAGTTAAATCCGGAACCTCGCCCAATCTGAGAATCAGGGGCTAAGGAGTTTCTGAACTCGGAAGCTTGGGTTCTTGGATGTTGTCCAATGGATCTAGCCCGCTGCCTGACTTTAGGTTCAGGGCTTGAGTGACGTCCTCCCCTCCGCGGGTATCCGGCTTGGAGGGATCGGGAATCTGGACATATCTGGTCCTTAAGATGGGTGAAGATTCGTCGCATTGTTCCTCCACCACTGCGATGTGGTGGGTGACCTGGGGAGAGTCAATCTCTCTCAGATTGGGTTTAAGCCCAATCTGATCGTAGTCTGTAGCGACTCCCAAGGCGGCGATGCGATCCAAGAGCTCGTTTAAGGAAGAGATCTCCATCGGATCTAACAGCTCGGCGAGTTCCGAGTTGACATGGAGATTGCTTTCGATGACTCAAGAAGTCACTATCGGCGCGGCGGCCGAACAGGCAGTCATAAGAAAACCGCCTAGCCGAAGAGTTTGGCTTATAGCCAAAGCTCCTTTAGCAATAGCATCATCTTTAAAGACGGGATGCGGCATCCTTCCTGATGGCGACGGCACAGCGGAACTCTCAATGAAAGCACCAATGTCGGTGTCAAAACCGGCAGATCTCGGGTAGGGGGTCCCGAACTGTGCGTCTAGGCGGATGGTAACAGGAGACAAGGGACACGATGTTTTTACCCAAGTTCGGGCCCTCTCGATGGAGGTAAAACCCTACTCCTGCTTGATTAATATTGATGATATGGGTAGTACAAGAGTAGATCTACCACGAGATCAGAGAGGCTAAACCCTAGAAGCTAGCCTATGGTATGATTGTTGTTCATCCTATGGACTAAAACCCTCCAATTTATATAGACACCGGAGAGGGCTAGGGTTACACAGAGTCGGTTACAATGGGAGGAGATCTACATATCCGTATCGCCAAGCTTGCCTTCCACGCCAAGGAAAGTCCCATCCGGACACGGGACGAAGTCTTCAATCTTGTATCTTCATAGTCCAGGAGTCCGGCCAAAGGTCATAGTCCGGTCATCCGGACACCCCCTAATCCGAGACTCCCTCAAACACTGTTGGAGATACCCCCTCATAATTTTCCTACATTGGTCGTTTGATTCATAGGATAGAATTCTATAGGATTTTTTAATATGTAATCATGTTTTAATTGGCAATCTAGCATCCACTCCAACTTTTGTTTCACTTCCTTTGTTCCTACGAAGAGAGTACTTGCTCTAAATGATGTGCCGCTGCAAGAGCCGCCTATATTAATTAACCATGCTCTATAAAGGTGGACCAGCTTTGGCTATAGTAGTACTGTACTAGGTTAGTAGGTGACCTTGCGCTTGGCTCTTTTCCACTTCCGGAAGTCGAACAATAATGATGGAACTACAGTAGTACTTCTGGCAATCTAACACCAAATGAACTGTTGCACGTCCACCACTTGTAAGCAAAAGTTTCTCCTCTTGCTGCGAGCCACCACGCGCGCGTTGGCGAGGGAGAAGGTAAGCAAGCTTCTTGTCGTTCTGCGAGTTGATGGGACAAATGAAAGTTAGTTATTAGTACTCTCTTCAAAAAGGGCCGTCCATGTCCATGGCTACCATCTCATGCTCTATCATTGAGTACGTGCACTATTCACATGCCATCGAGGAGAAAAAAATATTGCGTAGTACTAGGTGCCATCGAAGTGCACGAATCACTTACGCACTGCATATCTCCATTTTCTTGCATGACACACCACCTTGATGCTAGATGTCCTGTGTGTCATGGAGGCATATAGTATGCTTTTTAAAATGGAGGCATATAGATGTCCTGCGTGTCGGCAAAAGGATGAACAAAGCTCATGTCTTAAACGAAAGAGTGGAAGAACATAGATTCCCGATGACCGAGAAGGAGCATATAGTACATAATTGTACATGCATTGCAATAGGTTATCGGATGAGGCCAATCAACAATAGTACACTATTTGTACTAGCTTCACATGCTTGGCACGTCGGGCGGGTGTTTTTACTGTAGCTGGGAATCCCATCATCCTAGGTCCTCGGATGAGTCCAGTAGAAATTGCATTATGATGTTTGGGTTCAAACTTTCAGAACTGCTGCACTATCTCTACGTCTACGTATACGTAATACAACATGTTTTAAACTTGAGACCAGTCACCCACCCTCACAAAGAACACTTTTTAACGTAGCACAGACTCCAGGAAATTTGGCCACAGTGTGAGGTGGGCCATATGTTAATGTGTTCGCTGTACGTACCCAGCACCTCGAATCCTCGATACTACTACTATGAGTAGTAGGAGTAGTATGGTGGCATGGGCCAGAACAACCATTCACGTCTAGGAGTACGACACATGCCACCAGCATGACTTCCATCTAACACCATATTTCTTGGAGTCCGTGCTACAGCAATCTCTTCGACCACATCATTTGTCTAACTTAGCCATCGCGCGGCGGGTGAGGTGGGGGTTTGCTAATAGTCGATTTCCTCAACTGCGGTCCCACTTGTAAGGCCAACTCCAACACACGACCCCAAAAAAACCTCCGTTTTGCCCGAATTCTGTCCGTTTGGGTAGGGCAATGTTGTCAAGTCCGGGCCATTTCTCGGATGCAGTGGCCATGCTCTTATTCCCAATACCAAAATTTGCATCCATTCTACACAATAAAATTTTAAGTTAGCATAACTAGTCTAATCGGAGAGCACAACCCAAGATTTGGTCGGTTTCTTCCTCCTTTTGTCGACACGTGGGACATCCAGCATCCAGGTCATGTCATGCAAGAAAATAGAGTGGTAGTTGAAGCCACGTGATGTGCATCTTCGGTTAAACTGTAAATAGAATCTTACTACTCTTGAGTAACTTCAAAAGCAGCCACCATAGATCTAACGACAGCAAGCGGCGACCTGACGGGGTGTCACTGTACACGACTCAACTCGGCCTCACCCTGACGATCGACAAGACGACGCACAGTCCCCCTAGGCATGAGGGGCTCGTGCCTAGAGGAACCCGGCGAACCACGGGCCCCCAGCAGGACCCAGCCTGGGTTCCCGGACACCGACAACCCGGACCCACCGACTCACAATATTACCATTGTATCCCTGGGGGGTTGGTCTATAAAACCACCCAGGAGCCCACGCATATACGGGCATGTGATGTATGTAGAGAACAGGAGCAAATAAGCAGCTAGCCACCAAAGCAGCCACCCCAGAGAGAAGGGGCAGCCTAAGCCTTGGCCAGCTCCCTTCCTCTCCCATACAGCTCCAGGAGCGACATTGTACTATCGAACATCAAACTATACTCGGCAGGACTAAGGGTATTATCTCTCCGGAGAGCCCCAAACCTGGGTATGTCCGGCATCCCGCGCCCGCTCGTGCCAACCTCGCCTCTGGAGCCCACTAGCGCCCTCGAGCCTCCTCCTCTCTTTAGCCATCCCTTGGCATCTGCCGTGCGCCCACCACGACAGTTGGCGCTCACCGTGGGGCAGCTCGAGGAGCTGGCCGGGAGCATGCTTCAGACGGGGCCCTTCTCCTACTCCGACGAGTCCGTCGCGCTGGCGGACGACGTCGTTGGCGCGCTCGCCACCTCTTTCGCCACGCTGCGCATCTCCAATGCGTTCGTGGCCGACGAGTACCCCAGCGAGGTGCTTAGCTACTCTGACTCTCCCCTCTCCCTCGGCGGTGGCATTTCCATCGGGGCAATGGACGTCCATGTGGAGGTTTTCGTCACCGGCGATGGCGCCTCCTCCTCATCTAGCAAGTCGAGGAAGGTCGCAGAAGCCAGGGCCGCAGTGGAACGGACCGAGCCAACTGATCCGTTGCGTGCCGTGATGCAAAGCCTCTGCGTCCCCATCGGCACCGACGTCGATGCCACCAACGTCGCTGAGGGTCGAACTCAGCTCGAGGAAAGGCGCCAGCAGATGCTGGACCTGTCCGAGACGCGCACCGCCACCAAGCGTTGCCTGGACGCCGCTCAGCTGGAGCACAACGCCGCCTACGGATTCGCACCCGCCGCGGCCGAGCCAAGCCGGGTCGCCGATGTGCATATCCGGGGAGGAGCGATCGACCGGGCCCTCGGCGCCGTCCGGACCGTCTACGAGACCCCAGTGAAGAACATACGCGCTGCCCAGGTAGCCGCAGTCGGCCTGGACCGGCTCACAAGTGAGGAGCTGCAGGAGCGCATCGGGCGGATGCGTGAGCTCCTCAACACGGCTAACACCCAGCAGGACCCCCTCAACTAGCTCGCCAAGCCGGCGGGATCCGGCTCCGCCAGCCTTGGTGGACCCGGCAAACTTCTGCACACAGCTTCCTCGCCACCCTGCGAGGCACACTTCGGCCAAGCCCGAACTCGCCGCGACCCGGCCGCCACATCCGCCGGTGTCCTGGGCGACGAGACCGCCCCAGAGACCCAGCGCGGACCCGGCTAGCATGGCCGACGTCCAGCTCCACCGACCCGGCCCCCCTGGGCCTGGCGGCTAGTTGACTCGGCCCGCGCGCCATCAACGACGCCGACACTCGCCACCGCCTCGATCAGCTTGCTCGCTCCTTGGAGGTGGAGGAGAGCGGCGCTATTGGTCCGGCGTGCTTCGGCCCACGCATCTGGGATGAGCCCTTCCCCAAAGGATTCATGCTCCCACGCGACACCCCCAAGTACAACGGGACCGTGAAGCCAGAAGACTGGCTCACCAAATACACCACGGCCATTGGCATCACCAGTGCCAATCACCGTCTCGCCGTGCGCTATGCACCGCTGATGCTCCAGGGGTCGGCCCACACGTGGTTGAACAGTCTGCCGATGGGCAGCATCAACACGTGGGTCGATTTTGAGGAGGCCTTCATCCGCAACTTCACGGGGACCTACAAGCGACCCGGCCGCCCTAGCCAGCTCGCCATGTGCGTACAAGGGCCAATGGAGACCGGTCGCGAGTACCTTGCACGCTGGACCGAGCTCCGAAACAGCTGCGAGGGCGTCCATGAAGTCCAGGCGATCCAGTACTTCGTCAACATGTGCCGAGACGGCACCCTCCTCAAGCACAAGCTCTTGCGCTCCGAGCAGGCCACCATGGCCGCGCTCATGGTAACGGCGGACAAATACGCCAACACCGACTCCGCCATGAAGATCCAGGTGGCGCTGGATGAAGCCAGCAAGGCGAAGCCGGTTCCCCCTCCGAAGTCGGCCGACAAAAGCAGCCGGCAGCAGCATCACCAGAACAACAAGTGCAAGACCGACCAGCTGGCGCAGCGTCACGACAACCGGCTTGTCGCGGTCGCCGAGCACGCGGCAGACCCGGCGGCGAAGCGTCGACAGACCGGCAAAATGGCATGGCAGCCTGCCATGATTTTCGAAGAGATGCTCGACGCTTCCTGCAAGCACCACAGCAGCGCAAGACCGTCCACGCACACGCTTCGGTAGTGCGCCATCACCAAGCGCATCATGAGGGGCGATGTCCCGCCCCCTCCATCTCTAGCTCCAGGCGCGGGGCGGCCGACTCCGCCTCCACCGCCGCCTCCAGCTGGTCGCGCGATGCGCGATGATGCCTTCCCGGACCAGAACGCGGCCTACGTCGTCTTCACCATCCTCGGCGACGACAAGTGCAGCGAGCGCCTCCTTCGGTAGGAGGTTAACATCGTCGTCCCGGCCAAGCCAGAATTCATGCACTGGTCGGATTACCCGATCACCTGGACCCGGGAGGATCAGCCGGCAGTGATGCCGAATCCGGATGGTTACGCCCTCGTCCTCAACCCCACCATCGTCGCGCGGCGCACGTGCAAGTTCTCCCGAGTCCTCATCGACGGTGGCAGCAGCATCAACATCCTCTACTGCGACACGATGACCAAGCTCAGCCTCAAGGCCGAGGACCTAGAGCCGACCCGGACGATCTTCCATGGCATTGTACCTGGCCTTTCCTGCCTCCCGTTGGCCGGGTCCGGCTTGACGTCCTGTTCGGTGACAGCAGCCACTTCTGATGCGAACCAATTTGGTTTGAGGTGGTGGACCTGTCCAGCACGTACCACACATTGCTCGGCCGGCCCGCGCTTGCCAAATTCATGGCGGTTCCCCACTATGCGTATCTGAAGATGAAAATGTCGGGTCCCAAGGGCCTCATCACATTAGCAGCGACTACCGCAAGTTCTTGGAGTATGCCCAAGACGGCGCCAAGTTGGGCGAGTCGCTGGTCATTGCCGAGGAGCGGCGCCAGCTCGACCGGATCATGGCCATGGCAGGCGAAGCCTCGGCCGCATCGATACCGTTCAAGGACCCGACCGATGAAGCCGCCTTCAGGCCCTCGAAGGAGACCAAGAAGGCGAAGCTGAACCCGGAAGACCCCAGCTGCAGCAAGTACGTCGTCATAGGCGCCCGCCTCGACAGCAAATAGGAAGGCGATCTCGTCGACTTCCTCCGTGAGAATTGGGATATTTTTGCATGGACCCCCAAGGACATGCCGGGTATCCCGAGGAAGTACGCCGAGCACAAACTTCATGTCCGTAAGGACGCCAAGCCTGTCCGTCAGCCCCTACAATGATTTTCCGAAGAGAAGAGAAGAACCATCGGTGAAGAGGTCACCAAGCTTTTGGCAGCCGGCTTCATAATGGAAGTGTTTCGCCCCGAGTGGTTGGCCAACCCAGTCCTCGTCCTGAAGAAGAACATGACCTGGCGCATGTGTATCGACTACACCAGCCTCAACAAGGCATGTCCCAAGGATCCGTTCACCCTTCCACGGATCAACCAAGTCATCGACTTGACCGCTGTGTGCGAGCTCCTGTCCTTCCTGGACGCTTACTCCGGCTACCACCAGATCAAGCTGGACCCGGCCGACGCCCTGAAGACGTCCTTCATCACGCCCTTTGGGGCATACTGTTACATCACCATGTCGTTCGGCTTGAAGAACGCCGGCGCCACCTTCCAACGCTGCATGCAGAAATGTCTGCTGCCGCAACTCGGCCGCAATATCCATGTTTGTGTGGACGACATCGTGGTGAAGACCAAGCAGCACCTCACGCTCCTCGACGACTTGAAGGAAACATTCGCCAACCTCCACGAATACAAGGTCAAGCTTAACCCGAAAAAATGTGTTTTCAGCGTCCCAGCCGGGAAGCTACTCGGCTTCCTCGTCTCGGAACGCGGCATCGAGGCGAACCCGGAGAAGATCAAGGCCATCGAGTGCATGCGCAAGCCGGCTCGGCTGCACAATGTCCAAAAGTTCACCGGATGCTTGGCCTCGGTTAGCCATTTACTAAGCCGTCTAGGCAAGAGGGTGCTGCCCCTATACCAGTTGATGAAGAAGACGAGCCCGTTCGAATGGAACGACAAGGAAAATGAGGCCTTCCAAGACCTCAAGCGCATGCTCTCCACCGCACTAGTCCTGGCCGCGCCGACCGACAAGGAGCCGCTGTTGCTCTACATAGCCGCGACCTTCGCGGGCGGTTAGCATGGTGCTGGTGGTCGAGCGACCAGAGAAGGGCAAGATCCAAGCCGTCCAGCGCCCGGTCTACTACCTGAGCGAGGTGCTCTCCATCTCCAAGAAGGACTACCCGCACTACCAGAAGATGTGTTACGGTGTGTACCTCACCACCAAGAAGCTGAAGCAGTACTTCCAAGAGCAGGTCATCACTGACATCACCATGGCGCCTATCAGAGAAATCATCAGGTGTCGGGATGCCTCTGGCCGGGTCGCCAAGTGGGCGCTCCAGCTAGCCGGCCACACCATCCTCTACGAGCCTCACACCACGATCAAGTCTCGGGCCCTGGCCAACTTCCTTGTCGACTGGACCGAGACCCAGTACTTACCACCGCCTCCCGACTCGACGCGTTGGCGCATGCACTTCGACGGGTCCAAGATGCGACTCAGCCTGGGGGCCGGCATCGTGCTATCATCACCGAAGGGCGACCGACTCCGCTACACGCTCCAGATCCACTTCGCCACCTCCAACAACGTCGCCGAGTATGAAGCCCTTGTACACGGCCTCCGGCTTGCCAAGGAACTCGGCATCCGGCGCATCCTGTGTACGGCCACTCGGACCTTGTGGTGCAGCAGTGCTCCGGCGAGTGGGACGCCCGTGACTCCAACATGGAAAGCTATGCTTCCTCGTCCAGAAGCTGACTGGGTCCTTCAAAGGCTTTGAGTTCCTCCATGTCCCGCGCGCGGAGAACGAAGCGGCTGACACGCTCGCCAAGATCGCATCGTCCCGGCAGTCCATCTCGTCCGGCGTCTCCCTCGAGCACCTGCGCAAGCTGTCCGTCAAGCCGTCGCCGGACTCCGAGTCCATCCACATTCCAGACGACCCGGCCGCGCCTCAACCCGGCCCGGGGGCTACTGAACCCGGCCCGGGGGCTGCTCAGCTCGATCCGGCTGACATCGCCCCGGACCCAGCCACCACCGTTCCCAACCCGAGGGCTGCTCAACCCGTCCCGAGGGATGCTCAACCCGGCTTGGGGGCTGCCGACCCAGAACCCACCCTGGTGACCGTCTTCGTCGTGGTTACGGCTCCGTCGTGAGCCCTCCCAATATCAGAGTTCCTAGAGAATGGCGTTCTCCCCATGGATGAAACCGAGGCCCGGCAAGTGCAGCACCAGGCGTCCGCCTACAGCATCATCAACAATGAGCTCGTCAAGCGCAGCTCCACCGGCGTGTTCCAGCATTGCGTCGAGCAGGATCAGGGCATCGACATCCTCCTCGACATACACCAGGGCGAATGCAGGCACCACGCCGCATCGCGATCCCTGGTGGCCAAGGCATTCTTCCACGGTTTTTACTGGCCCACGGCCCTTGAAGATGCCGAGTCACTCGTTCTCAAGTGTGAGGGGTGCCAGTGCTTCAGCAAATGCAGCCACCAGCCGGTGTCAGCACTCCACACCATACCGATCGCCTGGCCCTTCGCGGTCTGGGGACTCGACATGGTGGGACCCTTCAAAACCGCTTGAGGCGGCATGATGCACCTGCTGGTGGCAGTGGACAAGTTCACCAAGTAGATCGAAGCTCGGCCAATCAAGAAACTGACGGGCCAACAACCGTCCGATTCATCAAGGACATAGCAGTTCGCTACAGCATGCCGAACAGCATCATCATGGACAACGGCACCAACTTCGCCAAGGGCGCGCTCGAGCAATACTACTCCGTCTCCGGCATCCGCCTCGACCTGGCCTCCGTTGTGCATCTGTAGTCCAACAGGCAGGTCAAGCGGGATAACGGACTCATCCTGTCCGGCGTCAAGCCGCGACTCAACAAGCCAGTTATCCGCTCACCCGGCAGCTGGCTCGATGAGTCGCCGGCCGTCCTCTGGAGTCTCCGCACCACGCCGAATCGGTCGACCGGGTTCACCCCGTTCTTCCTCGTTTATGGAGCCGAAGCCGTCATCCCGACCGACGTCAAGTTTGACTCGCCGCGTGTCGCGATGTACAACGAAGCCGAAGCTAGAGAAGCCCGCGAAGATGGCGTCGACCTTCTCGAAGAAGCGCGCCTCCTGGCGCTCAGCAGTTCGGCCATCTACCAGCAAGGCCTGAGGCACTACCACAGCAAGAAGATCAAGCCCCTCGCAATCCGTGAGGGCGACCTCGTCCTCCGACTCGTCCAAGAGCAAGCAGGCCAGCACAAGTTGTCCCCTCCATGGGAGGGCCCATTCATCGTGAGCAGGGCCTTGCACGATCGCAATGCTTACTACCTCATCGACGCACGAAGATTAAAGAAGCGCAATAGAGACACCGCCGGTGAAGAAACGACTCCGCCGTGGAACGCGGAACTCCTCCGTCCGTTTTACAGTTAGCCACACGAGCGTATGTATCATCGCCTTTTGTAAACGCATGAAACTATGGGGTTCCTGAATGAGACTCGAGGGCTTCCTTTTGTCGACCAATTTATTGTGTCCCTACTTTCTTGCATCACCATGCCGCTGAACCCGGCCACCGGTCCGACCAGCTCGACCCGGGGGCTCGGGGGCTGGCTGGCTCGATCGCCACCCCACCGCCTTACTTGGTGATTCCTGATACAGTAAGGTTGCCGCGGTCCCCCACTTCGCCTAAAAGCCATAAATCTGGCTTCGGCTGTCGGCCGACAAGCACAACGAGGCAAAGATCCTTCATGCTTGAAACGCCAAGTCAAAGGCCGCCGGGTTGATCAACCCGGCCCGTCACACAGAAACTAAACAGCCGCACGACTAGCTGCCCGCCAACCGGTTTCGCCGGGTTGCCGCAAGCCGGCCCAGTGGGTGTTTCACTCATGCTCAACATTTTGAAGGGCCCAAGTCCTGCATGCTCCTCTCGAAGAACCGAACTCCTTGTCACGGACCGGAGCCTCGGCCATCTGACTCG
>NC_041391.1:605794372-605798942 GCF_002162155.2 Triticum dicoccoides | reverse complement strand
GATAAAGCATAAATGTAAGAAAATGGTCCAAAAAACGGAAGGCAAAAGCAAAAACACTCATGACATTTACACATAAATATTTAAAGGCCCACGGCCCGAGTTCATTACACCCTAAAACCCCCAGTGGGGGTGGACCTGCTACTTAACAAATTCTACTAAGAATGTCTCAGGCATCTCCAGCGCCGTGTCGCGGCGTCGACGGCTCTCCCCTGGCGGCCTCCGGGTCCAGCGAGGCACCGGTGTCTTCCTTGGCACCCTCGTCATGGTAGACGCCCGTCTCCTCCGAGCTCCCCTCCGAGTCATGGAGAAGCAAGCCGTAGTCGTCGCCATCCACGACCCTGCCGTCTTCCTCCACTCCGGATGGAACTCATAATGGAAGGCGAACTCAGTGATGTAGCTGGCCCGGGAGGAAATCCGGTCGGCTTGCTCCTGCAACAACTGCTCTGAGCCGGCCTGCTGGCCCATCAGCGCGTCCAGCTGAAGGTTCGGATGCCAAGACAGCACAAATCGGAGCGCCATCTCAATGTCGGCACGGGCAGTGGAGACGCGCCACTCACCAAGCCGGTCCGGCCCCATCTCCAACCAACACGCCAGGCGCGTAAAGCTGCTCGGCTGGACAGAGTCCGGCCAGAGGGCCGCCGTCATCGTGGTTCCGACCTGGGACAGCCGGTCCATCTGCGTCCCCATGACCCGCAGGCGGGCCTCAGTGGCGGCAATGATCTCTAGGAAGGTCCACACCACCCGCGGATCCGTTCCGGATCCAATGGCTCTGGTTGGGTCGCGCTGAAGGCGGACGGCTTCCACCGCTAGCTGTTGTGTCTCCGGGAAAGCCCCTGACACAAAAGGCGAAGCATATCAGAAGAAGAACAACAAGGACGAAAGACCGGACCCCAACCCGGCCATACAAAAGAAAAGCACTTACTGGAGAAGGACTCTTCCAAGTGTTGCGCTTCGAGCAACGTACCACGCCGCTCCCGTTTAATGGCGCAGTCGCGCTCTTGGAGCGCCTTCTCTAGATCCGCCGCCCTGGCAAGGGCCGCCTTCAGTTTAGCGTCCTTGTCATCAACCGCCTTCTCGGCCGCCTCGTGATGATGGGCCTTGTCCTGCCGGGCCCCCTCAGCCGCGGTAGCCTGCTCACGAAGACCATTCACCTCGGCCTAGAGCCGGCTGTAACGCCCCGGATTCGATGCGCCAGGTGTCCGCCAGTTATTCGCCGTCGTTGCCATGTCATTTGCTTCCGTGTTGCATATTGCCATGTCATCATGTGCATTTCTTTTTGCATACATGTTCATTTCTTGCATCCGAGCATTTTCCCTGTTGTCCGTTTTGCAATCTGGCACTCCTATGTCATCCGGCGTCCCCCTTTTGTCTCTTATTGTGAGCGGGTGTTAAACGTTCTCTGAATGGACCGAGGCTTGCCAAGTGGCCTTGGTACACCACCGGTAGACCGCCTGTCAAGTTTCGTGCCATTTGGAGTCCGTTTGATACTCCAACGGTTAACCGCGTAGCCCGAAACCCCCTTTTTTTGTGCAGCACAACATCCCCCCCAAAGTGGCCCAATGACCCATCCAAACCCCATCCATGCTCTCGGTCGTTCGATCACGATCGTGTGGGCGAAAACCGCACCTTATTTGGACACTCCTAGCTCCCTCTACCTATAAATAAGTGCACCCCGTCCAAATCCCGGGTCCCGAAACCCTAAAATTCCCATCCGCGCCGCCGGACACGTCCGGCCCGTGCCGGACGAAATCGCCGCCGCCCCGCAGCCACTGGCATCGCGCCACGTGGCCTCCTCGCCGTCCCCGCCATGCCAGGGCCGCCGGGCCCAGATCGGGCCCGCGGGGCCCATCCTGCCGCCGCCGGAGCCGCCCGTGCCACGCCGCCTCTGCCCGCCGGCGACCTCGATGCCCGACGCACCTCGCCGCCCGTGCCGACCAGGGTCGCCACCGCCTCCTCGCGACCCCGTCGCCGGACCTCGTCCCCGCCGCCAGCGCCTCCCGCTCATGCCCCGCGCCGCCGGAGCCCAACAGGCTCGCTGGAGCACGCCGCGCCGCTCCTTCTCCGCCGGTGACGGCCTTCGCCGCCGCCTCGCCGCCCGCTGCCGTGCCTCCCGGGCCTCTCCCCGGGCCCCTCTGTGCCGCTTCTCCTCCCCGCTGGCTGGTCCCGCTCCAGTGAACCTCGGGCCCGGCGCAGCCCAGATCCAGATCCGGTCAAACCGAAGGTTGACCCTGTTTTTTCTTCTAAGTCCCTGGATCTGCTGTTATTTTTATACCCTGTCCATCGCATCATAACTCCATGCATACCGCTCCGTTTCATGCGTGTGATATGTCAAAATGTTCATTGTGAGATGCTCTCAATTTCATTCCATTGTGACATGCATGTTTGAGTCCATCTTGATGCCCTAATCATCGTTGCAAGAGTACTATATGATGTTAACTGTTGTCTGTTAACAGAACTTGATGATTTGTCATGTTTGTTGCATTTTGTGTGTGCATCATATGAGCATGATCTCTACATGTGTTTTGAACTACATCATGCCATATTTACAGAGGTTCTTGCCATGTATTTTTGTGTGCCTTTTAGTGAGTGCATCAAGCTCGTGAAGTAGGGTATTTGCTGTTACTGTTTTGCTAGGTTGAATCTGTTATCTTGTGATGCTATGTAAACATGCTGCTACAAGTCATTCTATGCATAATCTGGAGATGTTCACTAAAGATGTTTTGTTATACATGTCATGATTTATCCATCGATGCCCCTGGTTGCACCTATAGCCTGTTATAGATTGTTGTTATCTTGCTCCAAAGTTGCTAAATAATGTTGCTGTCAGCCTGTTAACATTAAGTTCAGTTTTGCCATGAGCTTTGCTAGTGATCTATGCACCCTATGAACTTTCTCTTGCCATTATTAGCTTCATAAATGTGTCTTCTTACTGTTGGTCACCTTTTAATTGTCATGTATTGGTCTGTGGTGAGTTTTACAAGCTCACTAACATGCCTACTTATTGTTGTTCCTGCCATGTCTGAATCTGTCATATCATTTTCCATGTTTGCATGGATGCTACCATATTTTCTGTTGATCTTTGGAATTAGTTCAGTAAGAGAGATTTGTTCTTTGTCTTTAGTACTAGAATGACATGCCTTTTTTTGCCATGATACCTTAATCTAACATGTTGTTTGATAGCTCTAAACATTGCAACCTGATGTTATTTCTGCAAAGTCTGAAACTGTTATTATTTGTAATCTTGCCATGTGTTTTTGAGCATGTTCTAGTGTTTTCTGGAGATAGCTCAGTGTTCATGTTTTGTCATGCTTTACTTTTACATCATATCCATGCCTTTTGTTTCCATGTTGAGGTGTTGTATCATATTGTTTTGATGCTTGCAAGATGCCTAGTTGCTGTTTTGGACAGCTTGTCCTTCAAACTTGTAGAGTGTATGTGTTGAACCGTTGCTCCGTTTTGAGTGTGCTCTATATGAAACTTGCCTAGTTTTGCATGTAGTTTCATATTATCATGGTGCATCCTTGTTTTGTTGTGTTTGCTTGATGTTTGTATGCATTTTGCATCAATGTCATGTTCAACTTATTTTTCTCATATCTTCTAGGCCGTAGCTCCGAACTAATTGAACTTTATATGTAACTTGACTAGAATTTCGTGTAGATCATCTTGGGGAATCTTAACTTGCTGTTTAACAACTTGAACATAAGGTTTATTCAGATCTGGACCAATTTCGAAATTTGCATATGAGGACTTACCGGATTTGTTATATTTTGTTCCCGGCCTCATTTAAACTTGCCTTGAAGTGTTGTTCTTGTATGCATCACTCTTGCCATGAGTAGCTTCATGTAGTCTTGTATTGCATCATACTTGGTCGAGCATCACGCCATGTCTATCTGTTGTGTGTTTACCATGTTGTGTGCTTCTTCTCGATAGTTCCCGTTTCGTTGCGATCGTGAGGATTCGTTCGTCTACGCTTGGTTCGTCTTCGTGGCTTCATCTTCTTCATGGACTCGTTCTTCTTCGTTGCGGGATTTCAGGCAAGATGACCGCTACCCTGGATCTCACTACTATCATTGCTATGCTAGTTGCTTCATTCTATCGCTATGCTGCGCTACCTATCATTTACTCTTCAAGCCTCCCAAATTGCCATGTCAGCCTCTAACCTTTTCACCCTTCCTAGCAAACCGTTGCTTGGCTATGTTACCACTTTTGCTCAGCCCCTCTTATAGTGTTGTTAGTTGCAGGTGAAGTTGAAGATTGCTCCATGATGGACAGGATTATGTTGGGATATCAAAATATCTATTATTTAATTAATGCATCTATATACTTGGTAAAGGGTGGAAGACTCGGCCTTATGCCTGGTGTTTTGTTCCACTCTTGCCGCCCTAGTTTCCGTCATACCAGTGTTATGTTCCCAGATTTTTGCGTTCCTTACGCGGCTGGGTGATTTATGGGACCCCCTTGACAGTTCGCTTTGAATAAAACTCCTCCAGCAAAGCCCAACCTTGGTTTTACCATTTGCCTCACCTAGCCCTTTTTCCCTTGGGTTTCCAGAGCCCGAGGGTCATCTTTA
>NC_041391.1:605730294-605794191 GCF_002162155.2 Triticum dicoccoides | reverse complement strand
GGGGCATCTCTGGTCTGGCCTACTGGAAGTTTGGACATTCTGGTGTGCCCTGAGAACGAGATATGCGCAGCTCCTATCAGGATGTGTCAGCACATTCAGGCGGCTTTGCTGGTCTTGTTTTACCATTGTCGAAATGTCTTGTAAACCGGGATTCCGAGTTTGATCGGGTCTTCCTGGGAGAAGGAATATCCTTCGTTGACTGTGAGAGCTTATAATGGGCTAAGTTGGGACACCCCTGCAGGGTATAAACTTTCGAGAGCCGTGCCCACGGTTATGTGGCAGATGGGAATTTGTTAATGTCCGGTTGTAGATAACTCGACACCAGATTTGAATTAAAATGCATCAACCGTGTGTGTAGCCGTGATGGTCTCTTTTCGGCGGAGTCCGGGAAGTGGACACGGTTTTGGGTTATGTTTGACGTAAGTAGGAGTTCAGGATCACTTCTTGATCATTGCTAGCTTCACGACCGTTCCGTTGCTCTCTTCTCGCTCTTATTTGCGTATGTTAGCCACCATATATGCTTAGCCGTTGTTGCAACCTCACCACTTAACCTTTCCATCCCCTTTTAGCTTTGCTAGTCTTGATACCCATGGTAATGGGATTGCTGAGTCCTCGTGGCTCACAGATTACTACAACAACAGTTGCAGGTACAGGTTATGCTATGATCATGACGCGAGAGTGATGTTTGCTTGTTTTGGAGTTCTTCTTCTGCTTCTTCTTCGATTAGGGGATAGGTTCCAGGTCTGCAGCCTGGGC
Source organism: Triticum dicoccoides (assembly GCF_002162155.2). NCBI lineage: Eukaryota > Viridiplantae > Streptophyta > Magnoliopsida > Poales > Poaceae > Triticum > Triticum dicoccoides. Next base: position 605,793,435 of record NC_041391.1, on the reverse strand, counting down.
TAGCAGGGTGGATGTCATTTGAGTTTTCTGTTTGTGTTTCATCCGTAGTCGGATGGTGCTCTTATGTAAGATGATGTTGTAATCGTGTGGCATTGTATGCCTTGTATGTGTCCCCATATATTATGTAATGTTGATGTAATGATATCCACCTTGCAAAAGCGTTTCAATATGCGATTCTATCCTTGGTGGGACCTTCGAGTCTCTTTAGGATAGTATTGCATATTGGGCGTGACACCGGCCCTTGTCGTCGGCCAACCGGTCGTGTTGCTGGTCCGCCTCGACCAGGGCCTGTCGCGCCTCCACCGCCTTGGCGGCTTCCGCCTTAAAGAGCTCCACCTCGGCGGCTTCCGCCTTAAGGAGCTCCACCTCGGCCTCGAGCCAGCTCTTGTGACCCGCCAGCTGCTCGTGCAGCCGGTTCGCCTCGTCGAGAGACCGCCGGGCCGCGGCCGCCTCCGCCCTCGCCTTTGCCGCCTCGACGCCAAGGCGGCTGGTGTCGACAACGAGCCGGTCATAGTGGTGACCACCCCAGAGCAGATGAGTCCGCCAGGACAGCACCTCGGCTGCAAAAAAAAGAGTTCAGCAAACAAGAAAGCAAGATTTAAGATTTGGCCCAACTGTTACACAGTTGGCCCGAATCTCGGGGGCTACACCCAGTGGGTGCGCTAGCATGCCCCCACTAGAAGAGAGCATGAAGATACCTGCGGTGACGCGAAGCTCCTCCTCCTTGGCAGCAAGCTGCTCCTTGAGCTCCCGGTACTTGCCCAGGAGACGGTTGAAGGCACCGACCCGGTAGGCGTCGAGTTGCTGAAGAGAGCAGAAATCAATACAAGGTCAACGCTCTAAAGATTCGACCCAACTACTGCGTAGTTTGCCCGAATCTCAGGGGTTACACCCAGTGGGTGCCCTAGCGCGCCCCCACAAAGGAGAAATCATGAAGAAGAAGAAGCTTACCAGAAGGCATGCTCCAGGTCGCGCATTCGCTCCACCTCGGCCTGGGCAAAGGCCTCGAGCCGGTCCGTCCGGCCGCGCAGGCAGCGGCTGACGGCGTCCATCGCCGCCTCCTCCTGGGTCTGAGGCCCGAAGACCGCAGCGCCCCCGCTCCGTGCTGACTGCGGCACGGTGGCCCGACGTCCTCCCTGCCGGATCGCCAAGGCGTGCTCCCCGTTGGCCGCTCCTGATGCGGCCGGCACCTCCTCCGACACCCACTCCGGCGCCGTCAGCGACCTGGACACCGGGACTCCCTGCGTCGCCACCTCCGACCCGGCGACGCCTCGCGGTGCCTCCTCCAGCACCGGCGGTGCCTCACGCGCCACCGTCTGCAGCGCCTCCTCCAAGACAGCGTCGCCTCCACCGCCATCAGCCCCCGCTCGCTCGACCACATCGACCCGCAGTGGGGTGTCATCCTCCACATCAAGGACCTCTCGGTCAAGAACTACCACCTCAGTCCGACCCTCGCGGCCGCGCTCCCTCACTGACGACGGCTCGAAGACCGTCGCTGCCACCATCGTGCCCTCCAGCATCTCGCGCCAGGCCGGCTCCGCGCCAGCTCGCTCCCATGCCGCCGCGGCGTCGGTCCAAGCCTGGACCAACGCCGCCTCCAGGTCCGCCTCAGCCCTGTTCCTGTCGCGCCAGGCCAAGCCCTCGGCGTCGTTCAGGTCCAGGCCAAGGTCCGAGTCGGCCCACCCCTCCACCTCGCCCTGGTCGACGAGGTCAGACCGGCTCCTACAGAACGCGGTCCCTTCGGCGGCCGCGGCGGCCGCCGCCGCCCTCGCCAACGCGATTGGTGACCTAAAGAAGAAGAAGACAGAATGAGCAAAAAGAAGCAAGGCCGGCAAGATAAGTCCGAACGCGCACAGGAGATGAAGCTTACCCCGACAAGACCAGGACCGGAGTTGGCCTCCTGCCACACCTCCTCTTAGCCGGCTTCCCGGCCTCGGCTGGGTCCGCCGTGCGCTTCGGGGCCCGAGGCCACGGCGCGACGCTGTCCTTCCCGTGCAGGCGGCTCGGCGCCGCCCCACGCGTTGACCCGGCTCCGCCCATGTCGCCGTCTCCCCTGCCCAACGCCACTGCTCCAACAACCGGCATCAACATCGCTCGTACCGTACCTCGGTCAACAACTCAAGATACATGAAGAAAAGTACAAGACTTACCAGCGCGACACCAAACGCCGGCATCGGCTTTGGCTTCCTCCTCCCCGCCTCATGCCGCAGGCCCCTCTGGTGCCACCGGCGCCACCTGTGACGGAGCCTTGGCGTAAGGATGCTGGCTCGCGTTCGGAAGCACCTTCCGCATCGCGTCAGGACGGACGAGAAGGTGCACAGCAGCAAAGTAAGGCGACTAGACACTCACCTGTGGCGCCGGGTTCAACTTGTTGTACGACACCTTGCGGAACCGCCAGTCCTCCCCAAGGTTGTCCTTGGAGATGTCGTCACACGGCGCACGATCTGCTCCACCATCAGCTGCATCGACCCTTTGTGGTTGGGGTCTTGAAGGCCCACCATCTCGCCGATGAGGCAGGAGCGCCTCTGCAGCGGGAGGACCCGGCGCATGATGAATGTGGCGATGAGGTCGTTGCCGGAGAGCCCATCTCGCGTCCTCATCACCGTCACCCGCTCGCAGAGATTGAGAATCTCCTACAACGGGCGCCTGAGCGAGTAGCCCAAGTTCATCTTCGCCCGCGGCGGCGCGATAGCGAAGGGCGGAAGGTTGATGCGGTCCGCACCTAGGTTGCGGACGTAGAAGAAGGAGTTCTGCAATTTCTTGGAAGAATCCTCGAGCGAGATCTTGGGAAGTCCGCCCCTGACCGCTTTGAGATGACGGTGGCGCCGCAGTCGACAAACTCTCCGGCCGATGGGCCCTGCTGCTTCAGGGAGAAGAAACGCGCCCAGAGGTCGATCATGGGCTCGACCCCAGGTACCCCTCGCAGAGGGTGACGAAGCCGGAGAGCTGGACGATGGCGCCAGCGCCAAGATGATGCGGTTGAAGCCTGAAGAACTCCAGGAACATGCGGAAGAAGGTGCTCGCCGACAGCCCGAACCCGTGCTCGAAGTGCGTGAGGAAGACCACGCGCTCCGACTCCTCGGGCTGCGGCCTCTGCTCACCGCGCTGCAGACGAATGGCGACATCCGTCTCCCATGGCAGGCGTCGCGATGCTCGAAGATGGGCGATGTCCTCGGCGGTGACATTCGAGCCCATCCAAGAGCCCGACAGCAGGGCCATGAGCGAAGGAAGAAGAAATAAGATGGACGACGGAGAAGTTCTGCTCGGGGCAGCAGGCGCCGCGGTGCGTCAGTTGCAAAGAGCAAGGCGAGAGCAAGGGGCAGGAAGGCGCGAGCGAAAATGATGTCCGCCGCCCCTGCTCCCCGATTTATAGCCCTCGGTTTGAACGTGGGGGAGTGGGATCGTCTGCACGCACCCTTTCCACTACCCCGCAATAAGTGTGCACGTACACACGCAATAACTATCTGGGGAAGGGCAATCGGCCCCCGGACGCCACAATAAATCCGGGCGCATGGGCCAAGGGCGCGCGCCGGCGGGCCCCAGCCCGTCGCCCAGTCCCGTCACGCGCATGGCCCGTCAGGCCCCTCCGACTCCCGGGCACCACGTGGCGCCCGCGCGAAAACTAAGGGATTGCCCCAAGATTCGACGGGCTCCTCGGTTCACGCCACCGCCGGGGTGCCGCGGCCCGGTTTCCGAGAAAACTAGCACACAGTGGGTGTTGCCGGACCCGGCGCTCGTAGAATTCACCTTGCTCACGGGGGAAAATGCGAAGGCCCACTCATCTGAAGATGGCGGACCTTCAAAGCTTCGAGGACTACTGTCGGGGGGGTGAACCCTGGGCAGGCAACGGAACCCAGATCCTTTTCAAAAATAGCAGGGCCCTCATCGCACCTCAAGCCGGCACGCGCCTGGCCGGGTCGCTCGACCTGGCAAGGCCCGCAACCTGGCCAAGCTCTCCGACCCAACAAGGCACGTCGACTCGGCCTCAACAACTGGCACGAGACAGCCAAACCCGGCGCAATCAAGGCTTCCCCAACAAGCCGGCCCCACCCGTGGCATCCTCCGCAATCCAGCCACGGGTCAGCTCCCGTCCCATCCAGGCCATATGATGGGACGAGACTTCAATCACCGATGACCAAGGAAACAGTGCCCCCACACATGCCTATGGTCAGCCGGAGCGTGCAACAGTGCCCCTCACCTGCCCGTTGACCAGGGCTGGCATGGCTACAGTGCCCCCGCCCTCGCCGCTGACGACAGCAAGCGGCGACCTGACAGGGCGTCACTGTACACAACTCGACTCGGCCTCACCCTGACGATCGACAAGACGGCGCACAGTCCCCCTAGGCATACGGGGCCCGCACCTAGGGGAACCCGGCGAACCACAGGCCCCCAGCGGGACCCAGCCCGGGTTCCCGGACACCGACAACCCGGACCCACCGACTCACAATATTACCATTGTATCCCTGGGGGGGTTGGTATATAAAACCCCCCAGGAGCCCACTCATATACGGGCATGTGATGTATGTAGAGAACAGGAGCAAGTAAGCAGCTAGCCACCAAAGCAGTCACCCCAGAGAGAAGGGGCAGCCTAAGCCTTGGCCAGCTCCCTTCCTCTCCCATACAGCTCCATGAGTGACATTGTACTATCGAACATCAAACTACACTCGGCAGGACTAAGGGTATTATCTCTCCGGAGAGCCCCAAATCTGGGTATGTCCGGCGTCCCGCGCCCGCTCATGCCAACCTCGCCTCTGGAGCCCACCAGCGCCCTCGAGCCTCCTCCTCTCCTTAGCCATCCCTTGGCATCTGCCTTGCACCCACCACAACAATGGGGGTTTGCCGATAGTCGGTTTGCTCAACTGCAGTCCCACTGTAAGTGAAAATGCAACACCGCACACATTCCCCCTTGAGCGGCGTGCCAGACCAACCATGTGGGGGTGCAACGCGAACACGGCAGGCTTTTCCTTTTGTACTTGTAACTTGTAAAATTTGGTTCTGCTCCATGGCGCGACCGATAGATAGAAATAACGATTTTCCCTAGAGTAATGAGAAGTTTGGTTCTGGCACGGTTCATGCATGGAGTACGTACGAAAATTATGAAGTTGATGCGAAAGGTAAGATAATTACTAGTAGTACCATATACTACTACATGGATTTACTTTGAAAACAAGAATAGATACAACCCACATCAGCACACAGCATCTTATAGCATCACATCCAATGGCTATAAAAGGTGAATGAGACAAAATTTTATCTCATCTAGCTGAGTTCTAGCAAAACTGACAGAAATACATACGGATCCATGAACTACATCCTCATGCCCTAGTGCGCCGGGTCACCAACCGACGTGTGAGGGGCAGTGGCGTCGGTGGCGAGCTCAACGTGCTTCTGAACAATGCCATCCAAGGTTGCCCTGCGGTCCAAGAAGGTCAGCATCCTATCATCCTCCTCTTGCATGTAGTAGTCCTTGTGGACAATTTGCGCGTAGACATGGCTGATTATGTCGATGGTGTCTTGCTGCACCAGGCATTGCGCGACGAACGCAACCTCGAGGTGGACATTCTCCGGCGCAACAGCGGGCAGTCGCAGGGCCACCAGTGCATCAAAGAGGTTGTCACCATAGTGGCCGTTGAGGGCGGCGGGCATCGCAGAGCCTGGACGCGTCGGCTGGAGGCGTACGTCAAGGTCGTCCGTGAGCTTCTTGATGATAGTGAACTTGTCGAGGAAAACGACGAGGACCTCGTGGAACAAGGAGACGAAGCTGTCGTCCAAGCGGCCCCTCGCCCTGGCGTCCTCAAGCACTACCTGGAGACATTCCTCGGTGCCGGGCCGCAGGCCGGCATCGTGGACCATCTAGCACAGCCGGCTGATGCTCGCGCTCATCGCCTCCATGGGACTAGCTTAGAGGGTGCTTGGATCCAAGGGACTTCTAGTCAGTTGAGTTTGTGATTCGAGTGATCACTCTTGCCCTTGGTTAGCGTGCGTAGGTGCGTATGATTTCGTACTAGATTGGACTGGCGGGGAGCCTTTATATGAGAAGTGCAGACTGTGTTGGATTCACGTGCGTGTTGGCCATCTACTCCTTGGCCCTCGACTGCACCTGCCTTTGGTTGTATGACAGGTGGGCCAGCCACCCGTTGGGCCCACATGTCATTAACCCAAAGGCAGTTGCAGTAAGTCAATGAAGCAGCGTCCCCCTCCGTGCCGGTGCAGTATAGTCATCTCACCGGACCTTTAGTTGGGGCCAAACGAGAGAAGTTTGATGTTTACTGGTTTATTGGTCCCCTTTGCATTTTGCGCCAAGTTTTGACCTTTGATTTAACTAATAAAATATTAATGCATGTAAACAAAAATGTTGTGTAAGTCACCTTACGGAAACCAAATAATCCCAAAACACTTAGGCATGGTACATTAACTCCCTCCTTGTTTCTTATTTCGTGACATATCAACCAATGAGAGATGTGGGTCGTGCATGCTTGCAATGACTTGAGACTACCAAACATGACATGCAGTGTTTACTTCATTGCATGTAATCCTATTAATTAGCAAAAATACATTAAGTTCTCTCGCCAATAGGAATAAAACAATACACCATGTATTTATTTATAGAGGGAGTAGTACATTTTGTGACATGCATTACTAGATATTGCCAGTCAAATACTAAAATCCAGATGGACGTGGTAGTACTCCTAAATCCGGACGGTGGTGCTAGTAGTACTAGTAGTAGTAGTACCAATGTAGTAGCACTATACTACCCGTTGGTCAAATTATTACGTGATGCTCCTCACAGTGAAGTGACAAGACTCTGCGTCGGAGATGACACCTGAGTATAGGCGCCGTGTTCGGCATACCATAGTCAGCCTCACCGTCTGCAGTCACTATCATCATTGCTGTAGAGCTAGCCTGCTTACAACTAGTCATGTTCGACATAATTTCCCGTGCGTAGATGCCCGTGCATTGCACAGAACACCAAGATTGGGGGTGGACGGCACCGGCAGCGGCCATCACGCCAGATTTTTCCATGGCCTTCTAGATGTGGTGGGGAGGAGATAAGGCTGATTGTGAGAGACAAGGAGTTGTTTGTAAATAGGGAACAAGTGCGGGCATCTTTTTGCAAAAATGGAGATGTTTGGTTTGTATGCGTCAGATCTAGATCCGACGACTATTGGTGAAAGATGGGAGGCACAACATCATCACCAACTCAGGACCTGTTTGATTCGCGGGATTTTGAAAACGCGGGAATAGGACATGGCATACAAGTTCCAAACTGATATTACAAATGTTAGGAGTAATGCTGCACCTACGAGGAGGGAATTACTAGGAAGTTTACGTAAGAACTTTCGTTACTTTAGGTGGATGCAGCATTATCGTCAAACTAAAATCCACCACCTTGACAAGTCACTAATGGGCAAATAAGTTTTCGAGTCTCTAGCCACTTGATGTTTCAAAAACAAATTCAGCTTCTGCAGAGACTTTGTCATTTAGTCTTAGACGCTTGTGGGGATCAGCACGCCATTCATTGTTGCGCCAGAGAACGCCAAACCTCATTACCTTTAGCACACTTGCCTCCAGAACAAAGAACCTGGCCAATTTAATCTCAGATGTGCTGCCTTGATAGTCGATCAAATCAATTTCTGTAAGATGGAGATCAAGGCATTCGATGAGATTGTTATAGTGCAGCACATTTTTCACTTTCGGGTCAATTGGCCCCTTGTACATCGAGGGTAGGTTCGTAACTTCACCCAAGCGCGCCTTCTCCTTGACCAAAATGACATGTGCCGAATAATTCATAAACCATGGTCGTCAAAACATGCTCTCCTCACCCGAAATAGCTCGCGCCCACTATTTCAAAACACGCTCTCCTCACCCGAAATCACTCACGCCCACTATATTTCAAAACACGCCCTCCTCACCTGAAATCACTCCAGCCCACTATTTGGGGAGAAGCAAAGTCTACTATCCCCGACCCTCAGTGCACAGACCCAAGCCAAGAAGCCTAAAGGCAGGGGCAGAACTGTAACTCTCCCTCACATTTCAGACAAATGCGCCCGTAAGACATGGTTCCACTCCCATCCCAATTCCCCCCCATTCATACCTTGTGGGCGCCAAATCACCTTCTCCCCGGAAGCTCCCTTCTCCCGTGCCGTGAAACCTCAGCCCCTCCTCTCTAGCTCCCCCACCGCACCAATTTCACAGCCGCCCTCCTCCCTAATGCCGGAGACACGGTCCATTTGTCGTCGTGCACTGGGTCGTGTGCCTCTTACTCTGTGCTGCTGGAGCTGCCTCGACGACGGCCCCGTGAACCGTACCAGAGCCGATTCACCCCCGCCATTGTTCACGGCGCCGGAGCGGCTCCAACTTCGGATCCGTCCAGAGTTCCGGCGCTGCTTCCCCATAGCCGTCGACCGTCACGACATCATTGTTTCCCTACCGCTGGTCGCCACCGCAACCGCGCCGGCCTCACCGACTCGGCAGCTGGACCTGCCTACTTCACCATGCCGCCAGATAGGTCGCACCCTCATCTCAAATCACTTTATTTAGGCATCAGTTGTCTGAATTTTTATTCTGGGCCAATCGATTCCCAATGGAAAGCAGCACCCCTCGAGGCGATGGAGCTCCTAGGCTGCCAGTTGGCTGGTGTCTAACATAAGGGTGTGAGTCCACAAGTTCGTCACGGAAGCAGCGCTTAGATGGCTATCTTAGAGTTGCATGGGTTGAAGGTACTGCCGCCGCCGGATCTGGATGACGGGGAGTCTTTGTGGATTGGCCCGAGGGCGGCGCAACCATGGCAGTGCGATGGGGCGGGGAGCGGGGTTTTGGCCAGGGCCATGGACGGTGGAGGCAGGCTGCTCTGCCGTTGGTCGTTGGCTCTTCAGGGAAGATTCTGAATAGTGTCAGTCAAGAGGCACAAGACGGCCATCAAGCCATCCGGCGTAGATCAGACAGTACCAAAATAAAATAAAATCGTGTGACCCCAATTTAGTCTTCATCAACAGACGTGTGATGACTCTCGTACCTTGTTGTTGATCTCTTAGTGTATTTCTAAGAGATGTTTCGTTCTTAACATTATGTGTTATTTGCATCTTCAGCCACACCATCTTCCGACTCAGCGCAGCTGCTCCAACAAGGGAAGCATACACCAGAAGGGAGCTATAGTCCCCACTCAACAGTTCCCTGCATCGAATGCGCGTGCCCGACATGGACAGCCACAACAACTGCAGGGCCATCGACAAGTCAGCACATGATGCTCACTCCTATGGATGGCGGCCAGATAGGTTGTACCCTCATCTTACTTGTGTGCAACATTTATGGCTTTTTTATTCATCTAAGCATGGATAATATATTATCACATTTCATTGTATATTCATGCTGGTCTCTTACGGGTCTTGTTCAGGAGTTAAAATTGTTCCATAGTTCAGCTAAGATACTTGTTCTTTAGGTAACGTTGTTCCATAGTTCTCATCCATCAGCCAATGCTATCCCATAGGCTGGTGATTATAGTATTATACCACTTCTAGTATTACATATGTTGTTCTTTAATACTTTTGTGTGCCATCTAGTTAATCTGGAGTACAAATGATACATATTCTGTAGCTTTCATATGTGTTCTCCCTTTAGTTTTTGAGACCTGTTCCTGCTAGTTAACCCCAGTCGTACTATTTATGTCGTCTCCTACAGGGACTCATTACATAAATCTAACTACTAGTTGTCTTCCATGCATGTCAGATATAATTGCACACACTGATATATCCACAAGAACCTCACGGAGCAATGTAAAGGCCAATAAACTTGATGTCAATGATACCCAATATGATGGGACATGTAAAGGTAGTTCTTCAGAAGACTTGCAGAAAGATGATGAATCCTCTTCACCCCACAAGGTCCTTGCTCTAACTTGGCCTGTGATAAGGGTACAACATGCATATAATGTCCTGGAGTGTATCTACTCTGTTGCAATGCCATGTGCTTAGCATGTTGATCATGCATGTAAATATGTCATGCCTTCCTATTTTTCAGTACCTATTCCATTCATGATAACATGTTTTCAAATTCAAGTACTGTCATTCTACTCTATTGCAATGCCATCTGCTTAATTTGGACATCATGCTTCTGAATATCTTATGCATTGTTATTCATCAGTATGTACTTCATCTGTCTACCATACCATGTTTTTTTTATATTGAAGTGTTGTTCTAATGCTCTGTTGCAATGCCATCTTAGTTTCCCAATCATACATGTGTATGTTGCCTTAGTTTTTTCTGTATGTATTCCACTAGCATACAATTTTACATTCAACTAGTGTTTTTTACTGTGTTGTCCTGTCGTATCCCTAGCTCTTATACCATACTCCCTCCGTCCGGATTACATGTTGCCGAAATGGATAAAAAAGGATGTATCTAGAACTGAAATATGCCTAGACCCATCCATTTTTTTCCGGATGGAGGGAATACATGTCAATATGTCATGCCTTTCTATTCTTCAGTACCTATTCCATCTCTCTGTTGTAGCAAGTTTTATAATTGAAGCACCATTCTTCTATACAAGGCATGCAAGGGGAAGACGACTATGTTAGAATCTGAAGGGTTACAAACAATGTCTTTGCAAAAGATCCAAATGCCAGGAGATAATAAACCAACTCCAGTTTTTATAGATACTGCTCCAGCATAGAGAAACTCAACTCCTACTGATAATAAGCAGATTCCAGTGGCCAAAGTACTAGTCCGTTGTCCAGCAAAAATATGTCAACTCCATTCTAAGAAGCGTGTATGTATCCTTGCATCATGAAATTATATAGCATGCTGATCATATTTTCTACATGTTTCTTACCCATCTCTCTTTTAGAAAATAAGCTTAACAGATAGAAGAATTTCTGCACTGGTATCGTCTGTGAGGAAAGATTCTTGCATGAATTCTCTGTGCTCCAATACAGATGTAAGTACCTGTTGTATATCACTATATTTTTACATCAGCATGTATGTTGTTAATCGGCGTGAATCCAACCTTTATCTGATCTAAGCAAAATGTATGATTGAAGGCCACAATGTTGATTTTTGTAAGGAAAATTGCCTGGTAGTTTTGCATCCTGAGCTGCATGAGTGTACTCTCTCATATCAATGGGTTTGAATACTTTGGTTCTACAGTGGGTTTTCAGTGTTTTTTTACTGTGTTGTCATGTCGTATCCCTAGCTCTTACATCATACTCCCTCCGTCCGGATTACATGTCGCAGAAATGGATAAAAGTGGATGTATCTAGAACTGAAATACGCCTAGACCCATCCATTTATTTCCGGATGGAGGGAATACATGTCAATATGTCATGCCTTTCTATTCTTCAGTACCTATTCCATCTCTGTTGTAGCATGTTTCATAATTTAAGCACCATTCTTCTATATAAGGCATGCAAGGGGAAGACGGCTATGTTAGAATCTGAAGGGTTACAAACTAGGTCTTTGCAAAAGATCCAAGCGGCAGGAGATAATAAACCAACTCCATTTTTCATAGATATTGCTCCAGCACAGAGAAACCCAACTCCCATTAATAATAAGTAGATTCCAGTGGCCAAAGAACTAGTCCGCTCTAGTCCAGCAAACGAATGTCAACTCCATTCTAAGAAGCGTGTGCGTATCCTCGCATCATGAAATTTTATAGCATTCTGATCATATTTTCTACATGTTTCTTACCCATCTATCTTTTAGAAAATAAGGTTAAATGATAGAAGACTTCCTTCATTGGGATTGTATTCGAGGAAAATATCTTGCGGGAATTCTCTGTGCTCCAATGCTGATGTAAGTACCTGTTGTATATCACTATATTTTTACATCAACATGTATTTTGTTAATCGGCGTGAATCCAACCTTTATCTGGTCTAAAATTAGTTGTAGCAAAATGTTAAAGGCGCCAATGTTGATTTTTGTAAACAAAACTGCCTGGTAGTTTTGCATACTGAGCTGCATGAGTGTACTATCTCATATCATGCACATTACTGAATTGTAGTGCTGCTCTGGTTGCCCATTCATTCATTGTGTCAATGTTGCTTTCTTATTACCTTACCTGGCTGATGATAGCGGTGCCATATTGTGTTAATTTGGTGTAGGATAGTTGCCCAAACGTTCATTGTGTCAATGTTGCTTTCCTATTATCTGACTTAGCCAATGATAGCAATGCTAGTGTGTTAATTTGGTGCATGCTGCTGAAGATAAGAAGACAAACTCTAAAAACAGTAAGGCAACCCCATTGTTTCTTTCCAATAAATCTAGGCCAGGTAATATGGCAATAACTCATGATTAATCTGTTTGGTTCCCCTCCTAATTTATGTTATGATGCAGTGGTCGAGACACTCTCCACTATCAATAATACAAGCCTACCAAAATCGCCATTTGAATTTGTTCAATATCCTCTATCTCGAATGCAACGAAAAAAATGAATGTTTGTGAACCAATTAATGGCTGAAGCAATGATGGAGATGGTGGACGAATCAGAGGTGCAGAGTCGTGCTACACAACATCTGATCAATGTTTTCAGAGACAGTGTAGCAAAGCAGCAAGAACTTGCCCACATTCTTATGGGTGTCATCCGTGCTGAGGTTGCAGATTGTGACGTTGTAGATCGTTAGGTTCTGTTCATTTATTTGCACTGGCATCAATCTTTGATTGCCCAGTGGATGTAATTTCCTGTAATATATGCTGGATGTGCAATGTTTTTCCCTGTATGTCGTGCCTTTGCTTGATCGGTTTTGGTCTTGTGCATAATTGCTTGTCGTAATGGGCTCAAATTATCTAATTTGGCCTAAAGACATGTACGAACTTTAGTGGGCCCATTAAGTTATTGGGCCGTTACCAGGCCATTTTTCTTTGAGACAAACCAGGCCGAAATTTAATGGTCGGCCCTCTTACCTCCCGGGTCGTTAACAGGCCGACATCAAAGCGGGCAACATGTGGGCCCATTTGATTTCACGGGCCGTTAACAGGCCGTTACTAAGTTCGGTCTACATATGGCCCAACCATACTGTCGGCCTTTAGCAGGCCGAAAGAGACAGCGGACTTGTATTGGACCATGAAGAGCATGGGCCGCTAAGAGGCCGAAAGTCAGGTTGTATTGTAAATGGCCCAACTGTGTTGTGGTCCTTTAGCAGGCCGAAAGAGAAACCGGGCAGGTATTGGACCATGAAAGGCATGGGCCATTAAAAGGCCAAAACTCAGGTCGACTACAAATGGCCCAACTCATTTATGGTTCGTTAACAGGCTGAAAGGCACACAGGGCCGGGAATTTGCCCAAGACTTAAATGGGTCGCTAAAAGGCCAAAACTCAGGTCCGACTACAAATGGCCCAACTGATTTATGGGCCGTCAACAGGCTGAAAGACACACCGGGCCGGAAATTGGCCCAACACTTAAATTGGTCACTAAAAGGCCGAAACTCAGGTCCGACTACAAATGGCCCAACTGATTTATGGGTCGTCAAACTGGCTGAAAGACACACCGGGCCGGAAATTAGCCCAACATTTAAATGGGTCACTAAAAGGCCAAAAGATGTACCACCTGAAAATTGGCCCATCCATTGAATGGGCCGTTAATAGGCCGAAATCTCATTGGGCCGATATTGAGCCCAAATATATAGCGAGCTCTTAACGAACTCGAACTGACGATGGGTTACAATGGTGTCAAATCTTTAACGGGCCGTTGACGGGCCGAATTGGCACATCTCGTATGGGCCGTGGACTTAAATGGACCTGACACTAGTAGGCCTTATATGGGTCGGCCTGCTAACTTTTACTGGGCCGGCCTTTTTCACCGGAATGGGCCACTATTGGGCCATGCCATGTGTCGACCTGTCATAGGCGCCTCCTGTCCAATGAGTGGATGACATATGTCCCAACGGTGAGGCAACACGTGTTTCCTCCGACCAATGATGATTTTACATGTGGAAAATCCCCATTGGTTTGGCCTGTTAACGGGTTATCGGATTCAAAACCGGACCCGATAGCTTAACAGCGTTCCGTTATGGTGGATGCCATGTGTCGGTCACCCTTGACGAAAGCACTTCTGTGACACGCGATTTATCATCGTGGAAGTGGACACTTCCGTGTTGATAATTTTGGTAATGTCATGGAACGCTTCTACGACAGCACATGTATGACTATCTTGATTCTGTCATAAAATAGTCATGGATGTACATGCATGACAAAAAACGTGACCTACTATGACAAACACGTATCATATTTTTTGCAGTGCTATTCAATGTAATCACTTTTTGCGGTGTGTGTTTTGGGATCCGATGAATTGTGAGTTTATGATCAGATTATCCATGAATATTATTTGAGTCTTATGTGAACTCTTTTATGCATGATTATTATAGCTGTGTATTTCTCTCTGATCTATTGATTTGCCTTGGCTCACTAGATTGATTTTTCTTGCAATGGGAGAGGTGCTTTGTGATGGGTTTGATCTTGCGGTGCTCAATCCCAGTGACAGAAAGGGACATGACACATATTTGTATCATTTCCATTAAGGATAAAGCGATGGGGTTTATTCATGCATGAGTTTACTTTGTCTACATCATGTTATCTTGCTTAAGGTGTTACTCCGTTTTTTATGAACTTAATACTCTAGATGCATGCGGGATAGCGGTCGATGTGCGGAGTAATAGTAGTAGATGCAGTCAGGAGTCGATCTACTTGTCTCAGACGTGATTCCTATATACATGATCATTGCCTTGGATATTGTCATGATTATTTGCTTTTCTATTAATTGCCCAACAGTAATTTATTTACCCATCATATGCTATTTTTAAGAGAGAAACCTCTAGTGAAAACTATGGCCCCCGGGTCTACTTTTATCATATATTACAATCCAAAAATAGCTTACTGCAAATTTTCTTTATTTAATTTATTTTGTGTCCAATCTATCTATCTACCGCTATAAAATTTGATCATGCAAATAACCGCTGAGGGATTGACAACCCTTTGTTCGCGTTGGGTGCAAGTATTTGTTATTTTGTGTGCAGGTACTGCTAAAGAGGTGTTGCATGATTCTCCTACTGGATTGATAACCTTGGCTCTTAACTGGGGGAAACACTTATCTCTATTGTACTGCATCATCCCCTCCTCTTCAGGGAAATCCCAACGCAGCTCACAAGTAGCACCCCCTCTAGTGTCGCTTCTTCACCTGGCTTGCGATTAAGAGTCATGTTTGGACGTCAGACGGATTAGCTAGGCGATGTCTACGACACTAGGATGCATGCCCGTTCTGTGAGCAGCACGAGGAGACAATCCAACATGTGTTAGTTGGTTGTGTGTTCGCGAGGCAGATACGGCATTGGCTCTATACGAGAACAGGTAGAGTGGCATTTGATCCACTTTATGATGAAGCATTGGTGGACTGGTGCACCCAGCAGGATCAAACCAAGGAAGATCGGAGAAACGTCTCTGACATGTGCCTTTCTTGGTATGTGGACGCTATGGAAGCATCAGAACGTTATCGTCTTCAACGGAGTGACCCCTTCAATTCCACGGACTACACAATGCTTCATGGAGGAGGGTGTGCTATGGGCAAAGGCGAGCCTATTCAAGGGTGAGGTGCAAGGATTCGGGGAGGCTACCATAGCATGGGAAGAGATAGAGTAGTAAGCTTACATGTTTGGGGTGGTATCGGACTTGATCCACATGTAAATATTTTGTAAAATTGTGGAGTTATGGGGTCTCTTCCCCTCCTTCTTTAATGAATGATATGCACACTCGTGCGTATTCGAGAAAAAACAATTATCATGTAGGACAAAAAGATCTACTCAAACATCATAGGATTGCCACACATCATTGGATAGTAATATATAGCATTAAGCACCATGTTCAAGTAGATATTACAGTGGGGATAAGACATGTTATACTGCTGCATAGAGGGGGGAGTTGGTGATGATGGCCGCGAAGTTGTTGGTGTAGATCGTCATCATGATGGTTCCCCCGGCGGCACTATGGCGCCACCAAAAGAGAGGGGGAGAGAGCCCCCCTCCTGATTCTTCTTCCTTGCCCCCTGTGGGAATCCTGGATTAGGGGGTCCTTGGACAGCCGGACTATATACTTTGGTCAAACTGTTGGACTACGAAGATACAAGATTGAAGACTTCGTCACGTGTCCGGATGGGACTCTCCTTGGCGTGGAAGGAAAGCTTGGCGATTCGGATATGTAGATCTCCTTCTCTGTAACCGACTCTGTGTAACCCTAGCCCCCTCCGGTGTCTATATAAACCGGAGGGTTTAGTCTGTAGGACAAGAACAATCATAATCATAGGCTATCTTCTAGGATTTAGCCTCTACGATCTTGTGGTAGATCAACTCTTGTAATACTCATATCATCAAGATCAATCAAGCAGGAAGTAGGGTATTACCTCCATCGAGAGGGCCCGAACCTGGGTAAACATCATGTCCCCCGCCTCCTATTACCATTAGCCTTAGACGCACAGTTCGGGACCCCCTACCCGAGATCCGCCGGTTTTGACACCGACATTGGTGCTTTCATTGAGAGTTCCACTGTGTCGTCACTATAAGGCTTGATGGCTCGCCTTGTTGTCAAGGACAACATTACCTCTGGGGGAGCCCTGTCCCTAGGCCAAACTCTCCGACTAGGCGGCTTCATCATGACCGCCGTCGCGCCGACAATGACTTCTCAGGTCATCAAAAACAGCCTCCACATCAACTCGGAACTTGCCGAACAGATGGATCCAATGGAGCTCTCCTCCCTGAACGAGCTCTTGGATTGCATCGCCGCTCTGGGAGTCGCTACGGACTATGATCGGATTGGGCTTAAACCCAACCAAAGGGAGATTAATTCTCCGCCGGCCACCCATCAGATAGCGGTAGTGGAAGAGCAATGCATTGATTCTTCCTCTATTTTGAGGACGAAATATGTCCGGATTCCCGAGATCTCCGAGCCGGATGCTTGTCTACGGGAGGACATGTCCCAGGCTCCGAACTTAGAATCAGACAGCGGGCCAGAAAAATTGGGCAACATCCCGGAGCCTGAGCTGCCAAGCTCGAAAGCTCCTCTACCCCTGGGTCTCAGATCGGGTCAGGGTTTGGACTTAAATCTACCCACCCACCCAGATACAAGCAATCTTTCCCACATCAGACAAGAGCCCCAAGAGACAGTACATCACTTCTGGGCCAGATTCCTCCTTGTAATGGACAAGGTCAAGGACTGTCGCGAGGAAGACGCAATCTCATTCTTTTGCAAAAATTGCATGGACAAGGGAATCCTCATCGCTATAAGTCACTATGACATAGTACACTTTGCTGACTTAGCGGCCATAGTACAGAAGTACTGTGCGATGGAAAGCGCCTAGAAAACCCAAACAAAATTCTGGGATCCTCTGGCTCTCACTAAACCCTCCGTCCGAACTAAAAGGGTGCACTCTCGCAAGTCACCCGATCCAATTACAAAAAAAATAAGGCCCACCTTAGGGCGTGGAACCGTATTGGAAGGATGGCTCAATGGGCCATGCAAAATTCACAGTACACCGGATGCCACACCAACACACAGCCTTAGAGCATGTTGGATACTACGGCAGGTGGCCAAGAGCAGCGACGATCTCCTCAACAACCATACCACAGAGCAACATCCCACCGAAAATAACAATACGGTACTGACAGTCTTCGAGACTTTCGCCTCAAACAATAGGCGCAAGCGAGCACTCCGCAGCCTCGCCGAAGTCTACCATGTTGCAGTAGTAAATCCATGGAACGACACGGCTATAACTTTCAATGCCAGTGATGAACCTCAATTCCGAACAGTTCGGGCACCAGCCGCTCTGGTCCTCAGTCCAATCATGGACGGCTTCCAGCTTACTAAAGTGCTCATGGACGACGGTAGCGGATTAAACCTCATTTACGAGGAAACCCTCAACAAGATGGAAATAGACAAGAGCCGCATTGAGAGAAGCAGCACGGCCTTCAGGGGAATCATCCCTAGTCGAGAGGCACGATGTGCGGGAAAAATCACACTAGATATGGTATTCGGCACGCCGGAGAATTATAGGTATGAAGAAATCATGTTCCAAGTGGCCCCGTTCCGTAGAGGATACCACGCCCTTTTAGGGCGGGATGCATTCACGAGCTTTCAAGCTATACCCCATTACAGGTACATGAAACTCAAAATGCCCGGGCCCAATGGAACCATCACTCTAGCTAGTGATCCGGACGTAGCACTCCGCGCTGAAAATAAAACTGCCGCGCTGGCCCTTGAGGCATTATCCGAAGCCCTCGTGGACGAAGAACTAATCACGTTGCACTCCAAAGTGGACAGGGACGACGTGATACTCGACAAACGACCCAAGTCCATCTCTTTCAAACCAGCGGACGAGATAGTCAAATTCCAGGTCCACCCAACGGACCCTACAAAAACAGCTTCCATTGGGACACAGCTGAACCCCGCAATAGACGCCGCACTGCGAGAGTTCTTGCATGAGAATTGGGACATCTTCGCCTGGCATCCTTCTGACATGCCAGGCATCCCACGCGGGCTGGCCAAACATAGCCTAAACATACTGAAGGGATACAAGCCAGTCAAGTAGACTCTTTGGCGCTTCTCAGAACCTAAGAGACAAGCCATGGGAGAAGAGCTAGCCAAGTTACTCGAAGCCGGATTCATCAGAGAAATAAAACATCCGGATTGGCTAGCAAACCTGGTGATGGTACCAAAGAAGGACAAATCCTAGCGCCTATGTGTCGATTTCAAGGACCTCAATAAGGCTTGCCCCAAGGATCTCTTCCCCCTCCCCCGCATTGATCAAATCATCGATGCTACCGCAGGACACGACTCATTGTGTTTCCTTGATGCATACTACGGATACCATCAAATCAAGATGGCGGAGTCTGACCAAGCCGCAACGGCATTCATCACACCATACGACCCCTTCTGTTTCAATACTATGCCTTTCGGGCTCAAAAATGCCGGCTCAACCTATCAACGCATGATTCAGACATGCCTGGAGAAGCA
Organism: Triticum dicoccoides; assembly: GCF_002162155.2. Classification (NCBI taxonomy): domain Eukaryota; kingdom Viridiplantae; phylum Streptophyta; class Magnoliopsida; order Poales; family Poaceae; genus Triticum; species Triticum dicoccoides. The sequence continues at coordinate 605,774,451 of NC_041391.1, read as the reverse complement.
AATCAGCAAAACAGTGGAGGCATACGTAGAGGACATGGTCATCAAAACCAGACACGTTGAATCTTTAATAGATGACTTGAGGCTTACGCTCGATAATCTCCGAACATACGACATCAAGCTCAACCCAGAAAAATGTGTTTTCGACGTACCTGCCGGAAAGCTGCTAGGCTTCATCGTTCAACAGAGGAATTGAAGCAAATCCGGCAAAAATTCGAGCTCTCTCACAGTTGGCTACCCCAACAGACCTCAAGCAAATCCAGAAATTAACTGGATGTGTGGCTGCCCTAAGCCGCTTTATATCCCGATTGGGAGAAAAGGCACTACCTCTTTATCGCCTTCTTCGACGCACCGAACACTTGGAGTGGACGGATGCGGCTACGGCCGGACTGGAAGAAATAAAGGCCCTCTTGGCCAGCAATCCAATCCTGGTCGCGCCAAATACTGGCGAACCCATACTATTATATATAGCCGCAACACACCAGGTTGTAAGCGCGGTGCTCGTCGTCGAACGAGAAACGGACGGACATAAGTTCTCGCTTTAAAAGCCGGTATACTACGTATCCACTGTCCTCACTCCATGCAAGTCCCAGTACCGACATTGTCAAAAGATAGCATACGCGGTCTTCATGGCATCCCGGAAACTACGACACTACTTTCAAGAGTGCTCAATCACGGTAGCCTCCGAAGTACCACTCAACGATATAATAAATAACCGTGATGCCACGGGCCAGATTGCTAAATGGGCTATCGAGCTCCTCCCGTTTGACATAACATATAAACCATGGCGAGCTATTAAGTCGCAAGTACTGGCTGACTTCGTCGCCGAATGGACAGAATCTGAACTCCCTAAAGAGTACGGCGCATACTCCAATTGGATCATGCACTTTGATGGCTCTAAAATGCTGGCCGGATTGGGAGCAGGTGTTGTCCTGACATCCCCCACCAGAGACACGGTCCAGTATGTACTCCAAATACTATACACAGACTCCAACAATGCAGCCGAATACGAGGCTCTGTTGCATGGTCTTCGGATGGCAGTCTCCATGGGCATTCAATGCCTAGAAGTGCGCGGGGATTCGAACCTCGCAATATCTCAGATAAATGGAGACTTTGACGCCAAGGATCCGAAAATGGCGGCCTACCGTAATGCCGTCCTCAAGATGTCAGCTCGGTTCGAGGGGCTCGAATTCCATCATGTGGTCCGAGAAAACAATCAAGCGGCAGATATCCTCGCCCACATCATCGCCAAGCGCGATCCTGTCCCACCTAATATCTTCTTCGAAAGGTTGTTCAAGCCATCTGTGGTGTGGCAAGGGGAAACCGGCAATACTAGTCAGGATCCGACCAGAACCCTAGATACTGAGCACACTGACATAATCGGAGGCTCCGCCACCGAAATAACACCTTCAGCACACGTAATCATGGTTGTCATTGCCCCGTGGACCGAGCCCTTCTTAGCCTACCTAAATAGGCAAGAGCTCCTCGAGGACCAAAATGAGGCCTGTTGCATTGTGCGGTGCTCCAAAGCCTACAAAGTCCACGAGGGAGAGCTTTATAAGAAAAGCGCCACCGGAGTGCTCCAAAGATGCATCTCCGAAGAGGAAGGGTGGTAGCTCTTGGCCTAAATCCATGCCGGACTCGGCGGCCACCACGCTGCAGCTCGGGTACTTGTAAGCAAGGCCTTCCGCACAGGTCTTTACTGGCCGACAGCCCGAGCAGACGCACAGGACCTTGTCCAACATTGCATCGGTTACCAGCTTTTCGCCAATCAGAGCCATATGCCCCCTACCGCTCTCCAAACAATCCCCATAACTTGGCCCTTCGCGGTCTAGGGGCTTGATATGGTTGGACCCCTTAAAGGAGGAAGCCATAAGAAAAAATACTTATTGGTCATGGTGGACAAGTTCACCAAATGGATAGAGGCCAAACCAGTTAAATCGGTCGAATCCGGACCAGTGATAGACTTCATATCGAGGGTCGTGCACCGTTACGGTGTCCCCCATAGCATCATCACCGACAATGGCTCAAACTTCACAGCCGATGATGTGAAAACTTGGTGCGGTAACATGGGCATTAAGCTCGATTACGCCTTTGTCTATCACCTCCAAACAAACGGTCAAGTCGAACGAGCAAATGGTCTTCGTATGAGCGAAATAAAATCCAGACTAGTGCGGTCCTTGAAGGAATCAAATAGGCACTGGGTCGAGGAGCTCGACTTCGTACTATGGGGACTACGGACCACGCCGAATCGCACTACCGGATACACACCATTCTTTATGGTGTATGGCACAGAGGCGGTATTACCCTGTGATATCATTCATGACTCACCTCGAGTGCGCATGTATGAAGAGAGAGAAGCCAAGCTAGATCGGCAGGACAATTTAGATGCCCTGGAGGAGGAGCGTACGTCGCAAAGGCCCGTTCCACATTCTATCAGCAACAGGCTCGACGGTATCAAAGCAGAGAAGTACGAGCCAAAACTTATAATGTTGGTGAACTCATTATGCGCCTACCGGAGAAGAAAAAGGACAATCTCAAGCCCAAGTGGGATGGTCCCTTCATCATTGATAAAGTTCTCACCGGAGGAGCATACCGTCTGTGGGATGCATCAAACAACCGACTCGAGACGAACCCATGGAACACGGCCAGACTCCGAAGATTCTACGCCTAGTGTCGAACTCTGTGTTTGCCTCCTTACCTCCACCCTTTTACATTATATCCTCTCTCTTTTCCTTCTTTATTTTTTATATATAGCCCTAGAAGGCTTAAAGTGTGACCCATTTACACAATTTGGACACGCTATGTGCGCTAACTATACCTGGGGGCTTCTTATCCAGAAGCTTAATATAACTATTCTCCGGGCTTTATGCCCAATGCGTATGTGTAACTTCTCCATATGAGCCTTTTTTTGCCATTATATGCATCGATATGACTTCAATTTTGGCCAAGCTAGGTTGCCTGGCTCTTGTGTTTATGCCCTACGTTCCCGTTAATTCGGCTAGGGCATAAGGGGAGCACCTCTGCGATTGTTACTATCGGGTCAGCTGGATGTGTACCTCAGACTGGGTGAAGCCGAAAGCTAGCTTTCTTAAGGGAATATTTGGTCGGTGAACAAAAGATGTTTTTACCTATTACAATATAAATCCCCAGATGTTTTGTATCCTGCGACTCTGTTCGTAGTTCGGACATGCACATTAATGCATGTGTACCCAGGGAGAGGAACCCTTAACGGAACTATTCTCTCTGGAAGATGTTTCTTACTATCCATGTAGTATAACATAACTAGTTGGGTACTTGTCTTTTCAAGCACTCATGACCCCTACGCCTGGTTTCCACGCATACCCCGGATTACATAACTGAGCGGGTATTTGGATACACTTCGACTATCAGATCCGGAGGCTGAAGCGAAAAGGTCTGCCAAGACAAATGATTTACAATCCGGCTAGGGATAACATACATCAACTGAAGTACATAGTCACTTGGACTAGCTAAATTCTTCTTCTATACCATCCAACGGGCTGTCTAGCCTAGAATCCTGTTGGGAATACTTTGCGGCTAATTGTAGGACCTTGAAGTATGTCTAGAGGGGGGTGATTAGACTACTTGACCAATTAGAAACTTAACCTTTTCCCAATTTTAGTCTTTGGCAGATTTTAGCTATCTTAGCACAAGTCAAGCAATCTTCACACAATTCAAGCAAGCATGCAAAGAGTATATGAGCAGCGGAAATTAAAGCATGCAACTTGCAAGAATGTAAAGGGAAGGGTTTGGAGATTTCAAACGCAATTTGGAGACACGGTGATTTTTGAGCCGTGGTTCCGATAGGTGGTGCTATCGTACATCCACGTTGATGGAGACTTCAACCCACGAAGGGTAACGGTTGCGCGAGTCCAGGAGGGCTCCACCCAAGAAGGGTACACGAAGAAGCAACCTTGTCTATCCCACCATGGCCGTCGCCCACGAAGGACTTGCCTCACTAGCGGTAGATCTTCACGAAGTAGGCGATCTCCTTGCCCTCACAAACTCCTTGGTCCAACTCCACAATCTTGTCGGAGGCTCCCAAGTGACACCTAGCCAATCTAGGAGACACCACTCTCCAAGAAGTAACAAATGGTGTGTTGATGATGAACTCCTTGCTCTTGTGCTTCAAATGATAGTCTCCCCAACACTCAACTCTCTCTCTCATAGGATATGGATCTGGTGGAAAGAAGATTTGAGTGGAAAGCAACTTGGGGAAGGCTAGAGATCAAGATTCATATGGTAGGACTGGAATATCTTGGCCTCAACACATGAGTAGGTAGTTCTCTCTCAGAAATGGTAAGTTGGAAGTGTAGGTTTGTTCTAATGGCTCTCTCCACGAATGAAGAGGAGGTGGAGGGGTATATATAGCCTCCACACAAAATCTAACCGTTACACACAATTTACCAATCTCGGTGGGACTGAATCAACAAACTCGGTCGGACCGATTCAGTAAACCTAGTGACCGTTAGTGATTTCGGTGGGACCGACATGCAACTCGGTGGGACCGATGTGGTTAGGGTTAGGGCATAACGTAATCTCGATGAGACCGATTACACAAACTCGGTGAGACCGGTTTTGGTAATTAGCTAACCAGAGAGTTGGTTAGGTAAACTCGGTGGGACCGATTCGCTCTTTTCGGTGAGACCGAAATGTTACGAAAGGGAAACAGAGAGTTTACATTGCAATCTCGGTGGGACCGATCGCTCACTTCGGTTAGACCGAAACATTACAAAGGGAAACCGAGAGATTACAATCCCATCTCGGTGAGACCGAGATCCCTATCGGTGAGACCGATTTGCCTAGGGTTTATGGCAGTGGCTATGACATATGTAACTCGGTGGCGCCGGATAGAAAGAATCGGTGGGGCCGAGTTTGACTTTAGGTTTAGGTCATATGTGGATATGAGAAAGTAGTTGAGGGTTTTTGGAGCATATCACTAAGCACTTGAAGCAAGAAACTCATCAAGCAACACCTCATCCCTCCTTGATAGTATTGGCTTTTCCTATAGACTCAATGTGATCTTGGATCACTAAAATATAAAATGTAGAGTCTTGAGCTTTTGAGCTTGAGCCAATCCTTTTTGTCCATAGTATTTTGAGGGATCCACTTTCATCATCCATGCCATGCCATTCATTGAGCTTTCCTGAAATATTTGTTTTGGAATAGTATTAGCTCAATGAGCTATATGTTGTTATGAATTACCAAAACCACCTAGGGATAGTTGCACTTTCAATCTCCCCCTTTTTGGTAATTGATGACAACATATAGATCAAAGCTTCGACAAATGATAATAAGATTGAAAAAACAGCGTCGCTTTGAGAAGTATGTGATAAGCAAGAGCTCCCCCTAAATTTGTGCATAGTTTAAGATTTGCTTTGGACTGCAAATGCACAAGGAATTAGGCTCATGGGTTACTCTTCCATGTCACATACATCTTGGTGGAGCGCTCAAAATAATAAAGATTGAATACATGCACTCATCACCAAGCAAAGTGCATGATCATATAAAGATAAATAAGATAATATCATCTAACAAGCATAAGTGTAGCTTATGATCAAACACATGATCATCAATGTCTCACAGGTAATAACATAGTATCTCAAGCAAGCAAAAGCAAATAAAGTTCAACGACAAAGACAAGAGAGAACAAAAGCCAACTCTCTCTCTCTCTCGAAGCCTATGATCTATACATTTTTCTCCCCCTTTGGCAACAAGTTACCAAAAAGTTCCTAGAAAATGCATAGTACTATTTCGTCTCTCAGGCTTGGTCTTTAGTTGGTGGTGTAGAGATGGCTCCTTGGACGAAGACTTCAGTTGATGTGGATGGAGCTGAAGGAGTTGGTGCTAGAGCTGGTTGCACTGGAGTTGTAGCTGGTGCAGATGAAGTGGCTCTGGTGTCTGTCACAGGCTCTGCAGCTGATCTATGAGCTCGAGGCACTCTGGCAAATGCATCAGTAGTTGTCCTGCCCTTCCTCTCCTGCATGTCATCCTGTAGCTGTTCCACAACTGATTGAATCTCAGTTACTTTGACATCTAAATCATAGAATTTTTGTTCCATGATTCTTTCCAGGCTCTCCTGGTTTTGAGTTAGGGTGGCCAACCCCTTCTCAATCCTCAGAGTTGATGCTATCAAGTAACCAAGTTGGTCCTGCTTGCTCTTCAAAAAGTATTCAGATGCCTCCTCTAAAGTTGGCATCTTGGCAGCCTTCTCCTTCTTTGCTTTCTCCTTCTTCTCTTGAGCTTGCACTGAGGATGGTTCATTCTCATTCATGACAACTTGATTGTCCTCAAAATCTGGATAGAGAACAAAGTGTTCCTTATCCAACAGATATTTGCATGTGCCCATCTTTGAATTGATCAACTCCTGGATTTGTGGGGCATACCCACAACTTCTCTTCTGGTCTGCTGCTGTACTCTTGATAGTCTCAACTATGAGGCTCATGACCTTGAATTTCTGTGGCACATCAAATATGTGTAGCATATTAATTGCATGCCCTCTGATCATGTTGTGGTCACCTGACTTGGGCAATAGAGTGTGTCTTATGATCTAGTTGATTGTTGGCAGCCCTGACAGAAGAAAATGGACAGACCCAAACTTGAAAGTCTCAAGTGCCTTGTCTGGGATCTCCTTGTACATATGTGGCATTGAATTGTGATCCTTCTTCTTCTTGGAGTAGACATCCAAATCATCTTCTTTCTCCTCTGGGGCTTTGATCAAATTGGCCCATTCCTCAATAGTTGATTGGTACCTTGTACCTTCAGACATCCAGACTATTCTGCCATCAGGATAAAAGTGAGTTGTGGAGTAGAATTGCATAACTAGCTCATCATTCCAGTTTGTGAACTTCTGTCCAACAAACTCATCAACTCCACAAGCCTTAAAGCTGTCAAATACTCCTGGGTAGTGATCCTCATTTTCCTTCATGTATTTCCAGTCTACCCACCTCATGTCACAAACTATGGGCTTATTATCCAACAGCACAGTCTCATAGAAGTCCTGCTGTTCCTTAGTGTGGAACCTGTAATCAACAACAGTTCTTCTTCTGATTGCATAGGGATCAGACAATCTCCACTGCCTGAGCCTTGCATCCTTCCTCAACTTCATATTCTCAGCCACTGGATGAGCATCGTTGTGGTCTGGAATCTTGGGTTTGAGCTTCCTCAGAACTTGTCCTTCATCATCTTCCTCAGCAGCAACTTCAGGCACTGGGGCCTTGTTCTTCTCAGCAGCTGGTATGCTCCTGGTATTCCTCTTAGGTGCAGACTTGGCCTTGGAGGCAACTTTGGGTGCTTCTTTGGGCTTTGATGATGCAGCCCTTGACCTTATAGCATCACCCATCAGCTTTTGTGCCTTGGGTGCTGGTGCAGCAACCTCTTCTTCCTCCTCCTCTTCCATCATGGAAGGTTGTCCAACAACTCTGGCCATGGTCTTTCTGACCCTTTCCTTTATCTTCTTTCCTTCTGCAGCTGGCTCTTTGGGATCTGGTTTCTCAGGTTCTTGTGTTGATCCTCTGACCTTCAACATAGGTGTCCTCTTGGCAGGAACCTTCCTATTCAGTCCAGGCTTTGTGGTCTTAGCTGAGCCATACTCCTTCTTGAGCACTACCTTCTTGGAAGTAGCCTCATCTTCAGCTGCCACATAGTCCTCATCCTCAGAGTTTGAGGTTCTCTTCCTTCTGGCTCTTGTGGCTGCTTTGGGCAAATTCCTAGGAGTGCTTCTGTTGCCTTCATCTGAGGAACTAGAGGGACTAGTGCCCTCACTCATGTGAATCTGCTCTTCTTCCCTGTTCTGGCTATCACTTTAGTCTGACATGCTGAAAACACTGACTATTGTCCCTGCGAATAGTTATAGATGAGATAGAATGGGTGAGCATCACAAAATGCAGAGATTTTTGCAAAAGAATTATTCAAAAACTTAGTTTTAGTTTTCCACAGAAAGCATTTCGGATCAACCGATTTGCAAACTCAGTGATACCGAAGCAGCTTTTGGAACCTAAACTAGTGATCTCGGTCAGATCGAGTCACAGTTCGGTGGCACCGAGACTGCTAGGGTTTCACAGAGTTCTAAAATCGGTCACACCGATTTGCAATTCTCGGTCAGACCGAGAATCACTTGTGCAATGGCATTAGCCGAATCGGTGGAACCGAGTTTTTCAACTCGGTGGGTCCGAGATGGTTTCGGCGGAAACCTAACCCTAAATTTTCAAATCGCATCTATTCTAAGGATTGTTTTGACTCGATAGATGCGTTTCAATCATGGCAAGAATCATAATGAACACAATGTGCTAGGAATTGGACGGGGATAGCACTGTGATTGAGTCCATACCCTAGTTTGGCGATGAACTCGCTACGGCAGCAACGGCGGGGATGAATTCCGTTGACGGCGGCGGAGACAAGCGACTGGAGGCGGCTGGCGACGAAGTCGACGATCCGAAGACCTAGGGGGCAGAGCGAGCTATGCACGGGCGAAGGGGTTTGGAGAAGTTTTCCAAATTTTTGCCCGTGTGTATATATAGCCCGGCCCTGTCGGTGTGACCGAGTGGAACAACTCGATGGCACCGAGATGCATAACTGTTGACAGTTACAGCAACTCGGTGAGACCGAAAAGTTCAAATCGGTTGCACCGAGATGGAAACCCTAGATCGACTTAGTGATCTCGTTATGACCGAAATGGAAGAATCGGTCAGACCGAAACACACAAAGAAGTTTTGGAAGTTTAAGTCCATGACGAATCGGGAACTTTGAGTGCTCCTCACACAGAGTGGTTTGAATCTGACTTGATCAAATTTTGTGATGTAGCATGAATAGAGTTTGAGACAAGAAAAACATAGATAGCTAGAGAAGGTTCTTAGGCATTCCTGTTCATCCACTTGGCAAAAGAAAAAGAAGCCAATCAATCAAAGCAACAAGTGGATGTCCTCGAATGAGTAAAATATGCAACAAACATGCTCACATAATAAAATGGCAAATGAAATATGTGGCAAAACATGCACAACCAATTCTAGCATCTATCAAACAATTGGCGATGACTAGGTCATATATATATATGAGCATATTGACTTAGGAGTCAAATGAGAACATTTGATCATAGGTCATACTCATCGTTTAAGCTCAAGTGGGGTTACCACTTTTACATAATGTATTGATGTGTTCACATCATTAGAGTTGCTTTGACTCAATTCTTAGAGTTAAGCTCCCCCTAGATGTGAGATCCCCCCTTAGAGGGATGAACTAACCTTGAGTTTTGTCGATGATGACTTCATGTAGGTGTTGAAGATGTGGATGATCAATGTTGATGTAGATCATTTGGAGCAATCCTTTGGAGTGAGTTGCACTTTCAATACCTACACGGGTTAGTCCCACAAGGAACAAACAAGTATATCCATAGACATAGAATGATGCACACACAAAATGATGTCCATGAAAGGTTACCTTGTCCCTTGCCTTACCAACATGAGGGTTTGTGACTCCTTCAACTAGTGCAAGATGTGGAAGTTGATTGCACTTGTCCTTGCCATAATGATATGAGTGAAGAATGTTGGCGGAGTCACCCTCAAGAACTCTCTAGTTCTTCTTCTTCAGGATCCACATCATCTTGATGGGAATCCTTGGAGTTGTAGTCGTGCTTGATGAAGTAGAACTTGACGTAGTCTTGGGAACCCACTTGACCAAGGCCTTAGGAGCTTATTCAAATGCATCAATCTCCTCTTGAAGCTTGTCCTTGCCTTTGTGCTTGTGGTCTTGTGGTGGAAGATCATCTTGAGCTTGTGTTCCCTTAAAGGAAGTAGGATCATACTTCTCTTGTTGAGGAACAAACTTCGTCTTGAGGTATTGATCTTCTTCCCACTCAACTCCATTGGCATTGAACTTTCGTTCAAAACCAACACATTGATTCTTCCGGTGCCTTCCTTGCTTGCGTACAATTTCCTCGAATTGCTTACTTCTGGCAAGGCTCTTGTAAACACCTTTCTCTACAATTCCCTTCAATAAGCTATTTTCTTGCTCAAGTGTAACTTGGCTAAGAGAATCATTAGTGGAATCAACAGAACTACTAGAAGCAACAATATTGGATTTAGCATGATTATTGTTACTACTAGAGGAAGAATCCTTCTTGTTCTTGTTACTAGACTTGACTTGAGGCATGTAAGTAGATAAGAGTAAACGCTTGGCAATGTAAGAAAAACTTTTCTTGCGAAGATCATCATTGATTGCTTTTAAGAACTCATGCTCTTGCTCAATATTGAGCTTTTCAAAGCGTAACTTCTCATGAGTCCTCAAAAGTTCTCGATGGTCCCCTAAGATAGTTTCATGAGCTAACTTAAGAGTGTTTAGTTCTTTAGTTAGAAGCTCAATCTTCTCCTTATCATTGTCATTCGTTTTATCCTGTTTAGCATGATTAATTGACGTTTCATCATAGTATTCATCACTAGAGTTATCAATGAGTAAATCATCATCACCTAACAAGTCATCTTCATCACTATTGAAATCAACATACTCGGGGTGAGTTACCTTAGGGACTTTAGCCATGAAGCATCTTCCAATTCCTTCATTTGGTGAATCAAATATGTCGTAGGAGTTGGTCGACACAAGTGCTAGACCGGCAACACCTTCATCTTGAGTATGTTCGGAGTCGGAGTGATAGCTTCTCTCAGAGTGATGTTCAGAGTTGGAACCGGATACCCATTCACCAACATGAGCTTGATGTCTTCGTTTTGTGTAGCTCTTTGATGACTTGTCCTTCCTTTCTGAATCCTTGCTTCTCCGGGATGTTCTTCGTTCATAACGATCATCTCTACTCCTTCTCTCTCTTGGCGGTGATTCTTCTCTTCTACTTCTTATCTTGGGAGAATCTTCTCTTCTTTTGTAGGGTGTCGTACACTCATTGGAATAGTGTCCGGGTCTCCCACAATTGTAGCAATTGCGCTCTCGACTGGAAGATCTTTTGTCATTGTAAGACCTTGACTTGGAGCTTCTTTCTTTGCTTCTACTCTTATAGAATTTGTTGAAGTTCTTCATCATTAAGCTCAATTCTTCATTAAAGGCTTGTTTCTCACTTGATGATGTAGGGGCTTCACATGAGGCTTTGTAAGCACCACTTGACTTGTTGTGAAGTTCCTCTTTATCCTTGAGTGACATCTCATGAGCAACAATTCTTCCAATGACCTCTGTTGGCTTGAGATTCTTGTAATTGGGCATCATTTGAATCAATGTGCACACGGTATCATATTTTCCATCCAATGCTCTTAGGATCTTCTTGATGATGAATCTGTCGGTCATCTCTTCACTTCCTAAACCCGCAATCTCATTTGTGATAAGAGCAAGCCTAGAGTACATTTCAGCGACACCTTCACCATCCTTCATTTTGAACTTGTCAAGATGACTTTGGAGCACATCCAACTTGCATTCCTTGACGGAGTCGGTACCTTCATGCATATCAATCAAAGTATCCCAAATTTCCTTTGCATTCTCAAGACGGTTGATTTTGTTGAATTCTTCGGGGCACAATCCGTTGAAGAGAATATCACAAGCTTGAGCATTGTATTGCAGCATCTTCAATTCATCTGCACTAGCTTCACAGTTTGGTTCCCTCCCATCAAAGAATTCACCTTGCAAGCCAATACACACAATAGCCCAAACGGCGGGGTTATGTCTAAGAATATGCATTTTCATCTTATGCTTCCAACTAGCAAAATTAGTGCCATCAAAGTAAGGACCTCTACGGTGATAATTTCCCTCGCTAGACGCCATACTCTCCTAGGTTGTGAAACCAAAGCTATAACCACCAAAAGCTATGGAAATCAAAGCAAATGGAGACCAAAGCTCTGATACCACTTGTAGGACCTTGAAGTATGTCTAGAGGGGGGTGATTAGACTACTTGACCAATTAAAAACTTAACCTTTTCCCAATTTTAGTCTTTGGCAGATTTTAGCTATCTTAGCACAAGTCAAGCAATCTTCACACAATTCAAGCAAGCATGCAAAGAGTATATCAGCAGCGAAAATTAAAGCATACAACTTGCAAGAATGTAAATGGAAGGGTTTGGAGATTTCAAACGCAATTTGGAGACACGGTGATTTTTGAGCCGTGGTTCCGATAGGTGGTGCTATCATACATCCATGTTGATGGAGACTTCAACCCACGAAGGGTAACGATTGCGCGAGTCCACGGAGGGCTCCACCCAAGAAGGGTCCACGAAGAAGCAACCTTGTCTATCCCACCATGGCCATCTCCCACGAAGGACTTGCCTCACTAGCGGTAGATCTTCACGAAGTAGGCGATCTCCTTGCCCTCAAAAACTCCTTGGTTCAACTCCACAATCTTGTCGGAGGCTCCCAAGTGACACCTAGCCAATCTAGGAGACACCACTCTCCAAGAAGTAACAAATGGTGTGTTGATGATGAACTCCTTGCTCTTGTGCTTCAAATGATAGTATCCCCAACACTCAACTCTCTCTCATAGGATTTGGATCTGGTGGAAAGAAGATTTGAGTGGAAAGCAACTTGGGGAAGGCTAGAGATCAAGATTCATATGGTAGGAATGGAATATCTTGGCCTCAACACATGAGTAGGTAGTTCTCTCTCAGAAATGGTAAGTTGGAAGTGTAGGTTTGTTCTGATGGCTCTCTCCACGAATGAAGAGGAGGTGGAGGGGTATATATAGCCTCCACACAAAATCTAACCGTTACACACAATTACCAATCTCGGTGGGACTGAATCAACAAACTCGGTCGGACCGATTCAGTAAACCTAGTGACCGTTAGTGATTTCGGTGGGACCGACATGCAACTCGGTGGGACCGATGTGGTTAGGGTTAGGGCATAACGTAATCTCGATGAGACCGATTACACAAACTCGGTGAGACCGATTTTGGTAATTAGCTAACCAGAGAGTTGGTCAGGTAAACTCGGTGGGACCCATTCGCTCTTTTCGGTGAGACCAAAATGTTACGAAAGGGAAACAGAGAGTTTACATTGCAATCTCGGTGGGACCGATCGCTCACTTCGGTTAGACCGAAACGTTACAAAGGGAAACCGAGAGATTACAATCCCATCTCGGTGAGACCGAGATCCCTATCGGTGAGACCAATTTGCCTAGGGTTTATGGCAGTGGCTATGACATCTGTAACTCGGTGGCGCCGGATAGAAAGAATCGGTGGGGCCGAGTTTGACTTTAGGTTTAGGTCATATGTGGATATGAGAAAGTAGTTGAGGGTTTTTGGAGCATATCACTAAGCACTTGAAGCAAGAAACTCATCAAGCAACACCTCATCCCTCCTCAATAGTATTGGCTTTTCCTATAGACTCAATGTGATCTTGGATCACTAAAATATAAAATGTAGAGTCTTGAGCTTTTGAGCTTGAGCCAATCCTTTTTGTCCATAGTATTTTGAGGGATCCACTTTCATCATCCATGCCATGCCATTCATTGAGCTTTCCTGAAATATTTGTTTTGGAATAGTATTAGCTCAATGAGCTATATGTTGTTATGAATTACCAAAACCACCTAGGGATAGTTGCACTTTCACTAATCCTACTTGGTCATATACCAGAATAATAGGAATTTCCTTCCCATCTGACCCTACAGGACCGACCAGGGCCATTTGATTCGGATCCACCTTGGTGTACCGTGTCTTTACCATGGCCCAGGCTTCCCTCACACCTTGTCGGCAGGCCGATATCTTCCATAATAGGAAGCGTCGCCGCGCTCCCTTGAGAAGCTCTACAAGCTCTCCCATGCTTCTTGGCTGGGAGGCAGAAGGCCACAAGGCCTGGGCAATACCCTACATCACCTGCCGAACTCGTTCGTGCAGTTGTGAAAGCTCTTGCAGAAGATCACCTGCGGATCCGGGCATCTCCTCTTCAGGACGGCCTGTCAGCATACCTACATACATAACTCTGTTAATTCGCTTATTCGCCGAACTATGCAATGGTTCGTTTGAGCACTTACTATAAATGCTACATCGAAGCCTCTTATTCTCCTTCATGGAGTCAGCAAGCTGGGACCGAACATCTTTTAATTCAAGGTCCAGTCGGGTCTTCGTCGACCTGGAGATTATTTTTCTCCTGTATAACCTTTGTAAGCACGGGCTCGCCAGCCTTCAGCTGTCATTCAGCATATGGCTCATGCCTGGGTACGATCTTCGGATTACCTCTGGGATTGCCTGTAGAATCTATTGTTAGATTTGCATCCATGCCGAATACTAACTGGTATACATACTTATGTTCTCTTTGACCGAGACAAGTATTACCAGATGAGGCCTTCTTGGACTCCTCCATTTTGGCAACTGCGGCCCCTCAGCTGGGCTTGGCACTCCTCCAGCTCTTTTGACAGCTGGGCATTCTTCTCTGTAAGAACCTATGCATACAATTATCCTTAAATCAGTTGTACCAACTGTTTCAAGTCTCAGGGGCTACTGATATACATACTTATCAAATTTTCTTACTCGTATATCCTTTACATACTGGTCCGTGGCTCTGGCGAGTCCATCTTGAGCAGCTCGGATGTACGCGTCCCCTGAGTTGAAGGCATTGAACACCTCTTCGGAGAAATTAGCATCACGGAGTACGGCCCGGCGGCGCCGGTGATTCATGGCGCTCTCCACTTTGGAATTCGTAGCGGAGATTCTATCTGCATCCTTTGTAGGGGGATAGTTCGGCATTGTCCCCACGTTAGCCTCCACCCTCGAGGCTGGCTCTGGAGTCTGGCTGGCGGAGGCATGGCCAGCAGGGTCTCCGGACATAGTCCGGCTACTACTCTTTCTGCCAGGGCACAATGGACGCTGTTACATTTCAAAGACGATAATCACGGAGCAGGTTCGAATTATACCTCTGCGACAGTGTCTCAATCCTAACCGCCTTCCTCTTAAGCCTGCCCAGCTTGGGTGCCCTTTGTTGATGAGCCCCTGCGGGCTCGGCACGGCGCCCCGGTAGCCATTTCTATAAAGTACAGCATATGTGCATGGGGTAAGGCATAAAGAAGGGATCCTTCTCGGAAGTTAGGACTTCGGTTTTACTAACATTCGATGCAGGGAGCAGTCCGGGGTAGTCGGTGATGATGGCCACCAAGGTGCCGTCACAGCTGGCCTGGTAAAATGTCCCGTCGACAAGCTCCACAGATATGTCCGGATCTTCTTCAAGTCCGGGGTCGAGGGCCCGGTCAGGGTCCTCCAGCTGTGGAGACGGGCTGTTAACCTCTCTCACGGCCTTTTTCAGTTCCTGCTATGAAATAGCAAGGTAAATAATTGTGATAAGGAATGCGGGAATGAATGGAGTTGAGTAAAGGATGACAGCTTACCTAGCTTGGGGGGTTGTACATGGAAAATCCATCCCGTGGCTTAATACGGAGGAACTCCTCTTCTTCTCCTTTGTACAAATCAGACAATATTCTCGCCAAAGCGGTGGCAGAGTCCGGACCTTTATGACCGCAGCGGGTAGCATCGTCTTCTCCATTGAAGTGCCACATGGGTTTCCCCTGATATTGAAGTGGCTGCACCCCCCGCATTATGCATATTGACATAACTTCGATTATTGTCAATCCTAATTTGGCCAGCTTTTTTATCCTGCTCATCAGGTAAAGGACCTCTCTGTTATCTTCCTCCTAGGGGCTCCGGGGGCGCCAGCTATGGCATTTCTTCAGCGGGGAATTAGTAAACTCAGGAAGGCCCGTTCGAATTGGGTACGGAAGGGGGACGTCCTCTACATAAAACCACTCCGAAGGATAGTCTTCGGATGTCTTCTTTGGAGTTCCGGACAAGTATCCGGTCTCGGCGACGCGCCATATTTCGGCTCCGCCCACTTGATATATTGATCCCTCCTGATTACGAGGGACGAGGCGTAACAACCTCTTCCATAGCTTGAAATGAGCCTCGCAGCCCAAAAATAGCTCGCAAAGGGCGACATAACCTGCGATGTGCAGTAGTGAGGCAGGGGTGAAGTTATGCAGCTGGAGGCCATAGAACTCCAGGAGCCCGCGAAGGAACGGGTGGATTGGAAACCCAAGTCCCCTCAGCAAATAGGGGACAAGGCATACCCGCTCCCCCTTGCACGGGTTGGGAGAGCTCTCCGCTTGCTCCCTGCCATTGTAGGTGGCTAGTCCGGTTCGGACGGGGACCATGTATGCAGGCGGAAGAAACCCCTTGGTCTGCAACTCTACTAATCGGCTATGGGGGACAGAATACTTTTCCCAATCGACTGGCTTAGTGCTACGGGTGCGAGAGGAGGAGCTGCGACGGCCGGCCATGATGGTATGGTTTCTTTCGGGCGCGCTCTAATGAATGCTTGCTGGGGGAAGATGGTGTGATTTGGATCTGAGGATTCCCGTCTCTTCAAATAGATGATTTACTTACATGGTCAGGGTGGCAAATGTAAAAATGCCCCGACTTCTCGTATTCACTCGACACGTGGAGATAACCATTATTGAAGCACAGAAGCTGAGGAGTACAACATTAATGGGAAGCCGGACACTACTCGCTACAATAGGTACTCTGGATTCGGAGGAGAACCCGCCTTGCAATGCCGAAGACAATTTGCACGCCGGACTCATCATCATTGAAGCCTGGTTCAGGGGCTACTGAGGGAGTCCTGGATTAGGGGGTCCTCGGACAGCCGGACTATATACTTTGGCCGGACTGTTGGACTATGAAGATACAAGATTGAAGACTTCGTCCCGTGTCCGGATGGGACTCTCCTCGGCGTGGAAGGCAAGCTTGGCGATCGTATATGTAGATCTCCTTATCTGTAACTGACTCTGTGTAACCCTAGCCCCCTCCGGTGTCTATATAAACCGGAGGGTTTAGTCCGTAGGACAAGAACAATCATAATCATAGGCTAGCTTCTAGGGTTTAGCCTCTACGATCTCGTGGTAGATCAACTCTTGTAATACTCATATCATCAAGATCAATCAAGCAGGAAGTAGGGTATTACCTCCATCGAAAGGGCCCGAACCTGGGTAAACATCGTGTCCCCCGCCTCATGTTACCATTAGCCTTAGACGCACAGTTCGGGACACCCTACCCGAGATCCGCCGGTTTTGACACCGACACCCCCCTCCTAGATGGGAGGAGGGTTTCCCCTATGTCCATGGTTTCCATGGCTCCCGCAGGGCAGGAGCCCCTCCGAGATTGGATCTCTCTCTCTCTGTTCTCTCCGTTTCGCGTTCTCATTTTCTGGCCAAAAACCGTTTCTTAAATTCTCGGAGATCCGTAACTCCAATTGAGCTTAAATTTTGAGGGGATTTTTATCCGGATATTATCTTTCTTGCGATGAAAGAAGGGTCCCAACCGACTTAAGAAGGAGCCACAAGTCTGCCCGGCGCGCCCAGAGTAGGGGGAGTGCCGTCTGAGCTTGTGGGCCCTCGAGCATTGTCTCACGGTGATTTTTAATCCTAAAAATCACATATATTCCAAAATAAATCTTCATAACTTTTTATCGCGTGGGGACCTTGTTTGATATGATTTTTTGTGAAACAAAAAACATGCAACAAACAGGAACTAGCACTGAGCACTGGCTCAATATGTGAGTCCAAGTAAATCATATAAATTGTTGCCAAAGGTAAGTAAAAGTTGTAGAATATTTGCATGAAACAATCAAAAAATTATAGATACGATGAAGACATATCAAGCAACAACAACATTGGGCTGCCGGACAGCAGCAACCGGAGGTGGAGGAGGAGGATGGCGAGGACGATGATCCGGATGATACAATCGGCAATCCGAAGAAGGGTAGGTGAGAAAGCTTCAACACGCGGGAGGACGAGCTGTTGTGCGATGCATGGTTGGCCAGTAGCCTCGATCATGTCCATGGCACGGAGCAAAATAGCACAACCTTTTGGGGGAACATTCACATATGGTTCTATGAATACAAGCATTTCACACCCTACTCCGACGCGGTCATCCGCAACCGTGAATGGAAGTCCCCCAACCATGGATGGTACACCATCCAAGAGGCCGTGTCCAAGTATTACGGGCACTTGAAGCATCTCATTGCACGGTGGCCAGCGGTGCACAAATCACCGAGCAAGTAAGTTGATCACTAGCCGGACATGCATTGTTTTGTTGCTCACTAGCCGGATATGCTTACTTTTGTTGATCACTAGCCGAGCATGCATTGTTTTGTTGCTCACTAGCCGCCAATGCTTAGTTTTCTTGATCACTAGCCGGACATACATTGTTTTATTGCTCACTAGCCGGATATGCATTGTTTTGTTGCTCACTAGTCGGACATGCATTGTTTTGTTGCTCACTAGCCGGATATGCATTGTTGACAATGTTTCACTATATAGACTACTCGTGCTTGTTTGATGTACAAAAGTTGGAGAAGAAGTCCTTCACCGTCATGCATTGTTGGTTGAAGTTGAATGGGCAACCGAAGTGGAACCTTTTCATAGCCAAGACCACTGTCAAACCCAACGAGGAAGAAACTGGTGACCCTACCGAACCAATCGAAGAACTTCCGAAGAAGGTTAGAAGAAATTTACGGAGGAAGAAGTGGAAGGAGGAGAGGGCGAAGCGAGAAAGTGCGGCGGGCCAAGCTGATAGAGAGGTTCGAGGACATCGTGGCGAAGAAGGATGAGGCATGCGTGAAGCGCTCGAACATCAAGGGGGGGAATAAGGGGGAGAATAAGGCGGAGAGGTTCAAATTGTTGATGGAGGCGACAAATAAGAAGCTCAAGCTTGAAGAGAGGAGGACCATGATTGAAAAGAGGAAAGCAGTGCTCGAGAAAAAGAAGGTGAAGATCTCCGCCAGTGTGAAGGACGCCGAGATGTTGATCTTTAATGGACTCTTTGGATGCCGACACAAGAATGGTCGTGCAATCCGTCTGCTACCAGATGTTGCAGCGGCATAATTGCAGAGGCGGATTCAGAGGCGGAGGTTGTCTACGTGGCGGTGACGACACCACCTTGATCAGGTAGGAGACGACCGGGATTGCCGGTCCGACAACACAGATAATTGCGCGGACTGCCGAACTGATGCTCTTTTGGATTCGGTCATATCAAAACTAAGCATACTTGCCTCTTTTTGGTTGTGATCCAACACAGTCTTGTATTGATCCGCCGAACGGTTCGGACGTGTTTTTTTCGACACAATGAAAAAGAGCCAAGTATGAAATCCGGCATGTTTATATGAAATCCAGCCGTGTTTGAATGAATTTCGTTCGGTTATGTTGAATTGTTGGCCGGAGGTGTGCGAGCAGCCTAGACGACGGCCTCCTGTATGCGTATTCACGAACCCGTCTTCCTTATCCATGAACGAAAGCTGGAGGAAATTTACGGTCGCCATTGAAGATAGATTCACTTCACCAGATTCCGTATAGTGAATTACAACATTAAGACGAGACACGATACTTTATGCATTTCGACTAGCCAGTACATTCACCCACACTCACCCAGGAAAGTGTTTGCCCAATGCCCATCCAAAGAAAAGAAAATCCCATCAAAATTGCGTCTTCTTCCTCGGTCGCGTCGCACCCAAACCCCTCCGCTCACTCACCATTCCCCACCCGCGAGGCGGTCCGTTCCCCGTCCGCGGCGGCGCCAGCCGTCTCTCTTCATGCATCCTCCACCTTCTTGCTCACAGGCTTCCCCGGCGGCCAATGCCGCCTCCAAGAGCCCTAATCCCCGCGCTCTTACCGCCGATGAGGATGACCCAGACCTGCCCCCACGGGAGGCGCCCCCGGGGATCCCTGAACTGCTGCACCACCGGAACCGCGCGGGGGCGGCGGAGCGCCTCCCTGCCATCCGCGCCAACCTCCGCCTCCTCCCCCCGCCCGCCGCCCCGGCCCCGTCCCCCGCGAGCGACGCCGGCCTCCGCGCGCTCGGCCTCCTCAGCTTCGTCCATCTGGACCTCTCGCCTTCCCCATCCTCCGGAGGCATGCGCAGCGACCTCGTCACGGCGCTAATTGCCAACTATCTCCCCACACTTGAGTGGAGCTACGCACGAGGCGCCGGCTTCGAGATCTCCCGCGGTACCTTTGCCGCCGCGCTCTGCCTCCCGGCCCCGCGAAGCACCGCGTCCGTCCATCACGAGCCCCCGTCCGGCGTCGACCCCGCCGCCGTGGCCTCCGCCGCGTCGGAGTTCATGGAGGCGTACATCATGACGCCGTTAGCGGCCACCAACAAGGGGAAGCTGCCCACCTATGTCGAGTCAGCGGTGCGGAAGGTGAAGGATGGGATGGCGCATACCGTCGACTGGACAGCTCTACTCTGGCGCCTTGTGGAGAAGGAGGTGTTCGAGCTGAGGAGGGGGAAGAGAACCGATTGGGAGTGCTACTACGGCGCATACCTGCACAGGCTCATCTGGGTGCAGAGGCCGCACCTCTTCTGGCCACCGCCCGTCGCGCCATCGGAGCAAGCGGCATTGGTCGACAAGAATCAGCAGCTCCGTTCAGAGTTGGAGTCCAAGATGCAGGAGTATGAGGTGAGGTCAGAGCTGCTTCAAGCGAGGTCTGTGGAGGTTGAGGCGAAATCAAGGCAACTTGATTCTCTAGCTGAGCGGCATCATCATGAAATGAGGAACCTCGAGCAAGATATGAAAAAGCAACTTGATGCTCTAGCTGAGCGGCATCGCCATGACATGAGGAACCTCGAGCAAGAGAAAAGGCAACTTGATGCTCTAGCAGAGCGGCATCACCATGACATGAGGAACCTCGAGCAAGATAAGAAAACGCAACTTGATTCTCTAGCAGAGCGGCATCACCATGACATGAGGAACCTCGAGCAAGATAAGAAAAGGCAACTTGATGCTCTAGCTGAGCGGCATCACCATGAGATGAGGAACCTCGAGCAAGATAAGAAAAAGCAACTTGATGCTCTAGCTGAACGGCATCACCATGACATGAGGAACCTCGAGCAAGATAACAAAACGCAACTTGATTCTCTAGCTGCACAGTATCACCATGACATGAGGAACCTCGAGCAAGATAAGAAAAGGTTGCAGGATGAGGTGCACACAGTCAAGCTGTTGAACCAGGTTCTGCTTTCCAAGGAAACAGAGAGCAATGATGAAGCACAGCGAGCTCTGGAAGAACTGGCTTATGTGAGCAAGCAGCTAGAAGAGTTAAAGGATGAGATGCACGCAGTGGAGTCATTTAACGAGGCTCTGGTTGAGAATGAAATAAAAGAAACTCTGAACTTCAACGAGAAGAGCAAGAGGTGATAGATGTGAGAAAGCAGCTAGCACATTTACAGGAGGAGATGCACGCCATTGAACTGCTCAACCAGGTCATGGATGCCAAGGGAAAAGAAAACAATGATGAATTGCAAAGGGTACGGAACGAGCTAGCACATGTAAGCAAGCGACTAGCGGATTTACAAGACGAGATGTCCATAATGGATTCAGTCAACAAAGCTCTAATAGTTGCCAAGGAAAGAGAAAGCAAAGACGAGTTGCAAGATATCCGGAAAAAATGAAAGATCTAAGCGATGAGCGTGAAGGGCTAGAGTCAGACAACAAGGTTCTGACAACCAAGGAAAAAAGAAGCAACGACGAGCTGCAAGACGCCCGGAAAGCGCTAATAGATGTAAGTGAGCAGCTAGTAGCTTCTCCTGCTTTTGCACCACATATCACCATTAATTCGCTTCATGATCGATTTGTTCCAACAATTTCTCACATCTTCATGTGATAATTTTGCATTATGTCTCACACCGTACTGTCCGTCACTATTTTCCTTGTGATCGGCGTGCATGCTTCACAGATCTTGCAGAATTTTAACTCGAATGGACAAGCACACATACGTGTTAAAAGAATGGGCGAGCTTGACCCGAAACAATTTGCAAACGCTTGCAAACGGGATTTATTGCAAGAGGATGCACAAGTTGATTCTGCTCTCCTTTGTTCGAAATGGGAAGCTCGAATTGCAGACCCAAACTGGCACCCTTTCGAGGTCCGCATGATTGATGGTAAAGCGAAGGTATGAATAGTCTCTCTGCTACTTGTGTATCTTTTTATAGACTCGTAAACATTTCTGTCATTCCATTTGACGGTAGATGCATTATCCGGTATAGGAAATTCTGCTAGAGGATGATGTTAAGCTTCAGGAGTTAAAAGGGCACGGTGAAGAAATATACGCTTTAGTAATGAAGGCGCTGTTTGAAATTAACGAGTACAACCCCAGTGGCCGTATTCCTATGCCGGAGCTGTGGAACTACAAGGATGATCGGAGAGCAACACTGGAAGAAGCCATCAAGTATATCCTGAAATCACGCAAGAGGAAGCGCTGAGCCCATGTAGCTGCAGGCTCCATGTGCTCCCTTTGGCTTCCTTGAACTAGACATAACGTGATCTTAGTGTAGTCGATTAGTGAGGTCTTCGTAGTGCTTTGCTTGTTCTGTCATGCAACTAACCGTGATCGCCTTTTGGTTTGATACGGTTTACCACTTCAGTAGTTAGTTAGATTTTTCTATTGTGGTACCATTTACATGGACACTAGTACTAATCCTAGTTCTTAGATTGCAGAGTACCCCTTATATCTTTGTATATGTGCAGCTCCTGCCCATGGAAATCATGTAGAATGGTACTCCCTCTGTCCCAAAATTCTTGTCTTAGATTAGTCTAGATACGGATGTATCTAATACTAAAACGTGACTTGATACTTCCGTATTTGGACAAATCTAAGACAAGAATTTTGGGACGGAGGGAGTATATGTGGACCATCCTGTTATGGTTTATTTTACCATGATATTACTAAAATGTTGTACTTTAGTGGCATGTTCTACATTTAGACAGCTAATGTTACCTGGCAAACATTTGGTTCTTGACCAAGTTCTGCTACCAGATCCATGTCACGTTTTTTTTATTATTGGCATGCTTTCAAGTTTCAGACCTGTGTAAACTTTATCTTTCGCTGCCTGCAATATTCGTTTTCCTCTGGTGGTGATACCAAACGAACGAATTCAGTTTGCAGGTCCTGCATCGTGATATCAACCTATAGAGCGGAACCCGTTACAACACACGGACAACTTGCTAGTCATAGAACGGAAACCAATATACCACCAAAAAATGTAATAACTATCACTTGTTTTAAGAATCCAAAAAGGGCAAAGGGCACAAATCACTCTCAGTTTTTTTTCTTCTGAAACTACATAACATACATCACATCCAAACATAATATTTGGAGATCTACCAGAAAGCAAGATTCAAAGATGGTGATTTCCAGCATCTCCGATCTTAACCTCTTGATATATCCTTCCTAGAATCTTGCAAGATCCATGCGATCACAACCGCCTCTCCTTCCATAGGGGTTTGAAGGGCTAATTGCATGCCTCTTTCTGCCGTCCACTTTCGTCATCTTTCGGTGTCTCGATGCACTACTCTCCAGGTTCAGATTCACTTTAGGAGGGCTATTAAAACAGAAAGATGCCGCAACTTTCTGAAAGACAGCAATGAATTAGACATATAACCTTGTAATTCAGTGTAGTACAAAAAAAACCAATTCAAATGCAACTCGTGTCATTGATGCAAGACAGAGTTGGTGAGATATCAGAACAGAAAAATTGTATTGTACTTTTCATTCATCATCAGCTAGCTTGGCACTTTTAAGGGATACGTTATGTAAGGAATTGACAGATGTGCTTCTACTTGACAACTTAAGATTTTGTAAGTTTAAGAAACAAATCTCCCCCAACAATTACAGCAATTTCAGCTTGCAATGAAACAAAATGCTGACCAGACAAATGCACTGAAACTGATGACAGAACCTTGAGAAAGAACTTTGCAAATATTTACCTTAAGATCAAGTTGATGGACATCAAAGATGTCCTTCATAGAGTGTGAGTTGTATGCCAAAAGGTAGGACCTGTAGGCTTCCTTCGCTGACTGGTTTAGGAAATAGTTCCCAGCAACAATTTTCTCCTGCTCCAAAACTCGAGTTATAATACCACACTTTTAGACAGCAGGCTGGAGTTGCAAAAGAAACACTCACAAGTCTCGATTGCGATTTTGGCACATGCTTTTCACTGAACTCGTATTCAGTCAGAGAAATATTGGACGCCTGCAAAGCAAACATCCAATTACGTTCAGAATGCCTGTTATTGGAGAAGTCAAATCCTTAGCGTATAAAACTGTACAAGATACATATTTCACGGGGGAGGGGGGATATTACGTGTAGGTAAATAAGCAATTTCAATTCTTCTGGTAGTAAGAACAAAAATGCGCATCCTTTGCCTTTATCGCCTCGGGCAGTACGACCAACTCTGTGTATGTAGTCCTACAAATTAAATTTCAGTGTCAAGTTAGCAAAGGTGAGAAAATAGATAATTTGTTTAGCAAAAGTTAACCACTTGCCTTTGGGTCATCCGGAGGATCATATTGCACAATATAGTCCTAAAAAAGCACAAACGATCCCTAGGTTAGTCCGGCGATATAGAAAGGAGTTGTCCAAATGATTTAAAAACTAAAGGAAGAAATCTTACCACATTAGGAATATCAAGCCCACGTGCTGCCACATTAGTGCACAATAAGATACCATTTTTCCTCTTTTGAAAATTGAAAGAATGTAGTAGTGCGTTTCTGCTGCTTCAGTTGCCCGTGGATCTCGTAACACTCTATCCCAATGAAATTTAGAAATTCTGCATGGAATTTGACAGAGCTACACGATGAAAAGAACACCATGACCTTCACCTTCTGCTTCATAAGCTGCATCTTTCTTAGGAAAGTATACAGAACCAGAAACCTTTTCTCGCTAGGAATGACACAGTAGCCCTGCTGCAAGCCGTCAACGGTTGGCTGCAAGAGCATCAAGTCAGTTCTCATACCAAATAAAGCAAAAATGCCTTTAGAAGAGAGTTGAACAACAGGGTGAAGCAGTTCCAACCTTTAATTCAGAGTCATCTACTCCAACATAAACAAGTTTTCGTTGTCTTTCTTCCTTTTTCCCAAACGTAAAATTTGCAAAATCTTCAACCTGTGGGATGACAGCACATAAGTATTGCTGCCGATAGAGAAAACTGGGGGAAGTTTGAATAGGCTGAATAACAGATCCACTAACCCGTTGAGTCTGTGTGGCAGAAAAGAGAACAGTTTGCCTATTCTGCATAACAATTCCAGGACAAGATACAGTAATCTCAGCAGAAAGTTAAAGGCTGCACTTTGCATATGAAATGAAATTGCCAGATGATGACATACCTGAGGGAGGCGCTTAAATATTTGTTTCATGTCCTCCTCAAAATTTTGCTCAAGTATGCGATCAGCTTCATCAATTATAAGGCACTGCAACACAGGGTAAGTTATGTCAGAAAAAATAGGGTAGACACAGAGGTCAGGTGTGGCATTCATTGCCTTCAACAGCAATTATCATGAAATTCAATGTCATTTTCCTGCTAAATAGTGACCCATGGCACATGTTCATGCAAGCAAAGCTTTGGAGTTCCAATGGTCAGACCAGCACGGTTGGTAAAATATGCCATTTGCCAAGGTATGAGTGGGCAACAAGATCGGTTCCATCGCTGCCTGACAATATATTTACAATGCAAGTATATGTTCCTTTCATTAGAAAACAGAATTTAGTATTGGTGATAGCTATGGAAAATAAACTTTTATCTACAGATCCAACACTTCTACCACTGTAATTAGTTCCCACTTAATTCGGTTTACAGAACAACAAACAGCATTGTATCCACTGGACTTGCCAATGCAACTACTCCCTCCATCCCAAAATCAGTGCATTTCTAGGTTTGTCCTTAGTCATCCATTAAGTTTGGCCGAATTTATATTCATGAAAAAAGTATCAATAGAATCATCATGAAATATATTTTCATTTTTACCTGTTTGATGTTGATACTCTTTTCTGCACACTTGGTCAGAGTTAAAATAGTCGACTTAGGACAGTGTTAGAACTGCGGTTAATCTGGGACAGAGTTAGTAACAACTAACGAACACGGAAACATGTAACAAGCTAATAATAACTTTGTAAAAATAGAAACTATTAGCTTTTACGATTTTGCATATACTTGGAATAATGTAGGCTGAGATTTCATACATACTCTAATTCAGTATTAACAGGTAGACACTTTCAGTCATGGACAAGAAAAGGGTAGACTGTAGACGCACAAAAAGAATTTGCTTATAAAATAATCAGGTCACTGATTATGCAAATAGAGTAGAGAAGTATGAAATTGCTGGTTGCATTTGTTATTTAGTGTGGTAACTTAAACATGCGCACTACTTCAACAGAAAAAATTCCTTGAAGCTTTGAAAAAATGATAGGGGCCAGAATGTCTTTACCTTTAGCCCTTTGTAGTTGAAACCACTGGTACTTTTCAGATGGTCCAGAAGCCTGCCCGGCGTTGCAACTAATAGATTGACCCCTTTCACAAGCTGGTTGGCCTCACTTCTCATGTTAGTGCCACCAATTACATATCCAAGAGTTTGAGAGTGATACTTCATTAATTTCTTGGCAACATCGTGTGTCTAGAACAAATGAATCAATGAAAAGCATTATTAAGGATAGTGAAGTGTGACTGTGTGAGTCCCTATGAATGAATAGTCTCAGCAACTATATCCAGCTTCCAGTATTCAGATAGCATATAGAAAACTGCCTTTTGAAGCTAAACAACTTGCTAACATTTGGCAAATGCAACTTGAAAGGCACTTAAATTTCTTACCCTGTCAATACTATTAAAACGAGCAAGCTTGTGCATTATATTTACACAGAATTATGTTAGCAAAGCATAACCTTATCTCAGTTGGGACATCTGATTTTGATTGTTTCATTCACAGCAAGTTGAACATTAATAAAACATGAAAAAGGGGTCAAAAGAGGAATACGGTTGCTCCATGCATATATAATTATATACATACCTGGATAGCAAGCTCCCTTGTTGGGCAGACTACAATAACTACAGTTCCGTTCCTCGGCGTGAAGTGCGCATTGTGTAGCAGTTCGATCGCGGGTATAAGGAAAGCAAGTGTCTTCCCTGAGCCAGTCCTGGCTGAACCCAGCACACCATCTCCTACCATCAAATGAGGTATTGATCTAGCTTGAATCTGCAATCACGAGAACAACCATCCATGAATACATGTTAATTATTGCTCTTACTTTCAGTAAGATACCAAATCCAACAACGCGGCAAAGGGCAGATCGACCCACAAAACGAGATCATTCACAGAAACATTCGACCATGGACTTGCACTGAGAATAGAAGCATGTTTCATGCCAAAAAGATTGTGTGATGGTAAAATTTTGACGGAGGCGTGCATGACCTGGGTGAGGTGGGTGTAGTTCATCTCTCTGATCGCCTTGGCGGTGAGCTCGGATACGCAGAGCTCTGAGAAAAGCTCGTTTGTGAGAATCCCACCTCCCTTGCCCTTCTGCTCTTTCTCCTCCTCCTCCTCCAACCTATACATCCCCTTCTCCTCCTCCCGCTTCCGCTTCCGCTTCCGCATCCCCTCCATCACATTCTCCTCCTTTTCTTCCTCTTCCTCCTTGGAGGGGCGGGGCAAGGATTTGCCCATGTCCGAAGCTACGAGCAGTTGGCGGCCGTCGGACGGGCGACGGCGATCGATCAATTCAGTGCGGCCGCCGGAAGACGCTGTTTGTGTGTACCGGCGAACCGACAGTCTCGTTAGGTTTTGATTGAGGGAACCGATTACCGTCGGATGTACGTCGATTACGCAGCGTTCCAGGCTTCCACACAGAGATTTCCTATTTGCCGCACGTTGCGGCAAAGTGTCGCTGGAACGCACAGGCAGCGATCGCTATCCAGCACAATGGGCCGGCCCATTATGTAGCGGTACGGGGAAGGTTTCTGTTTTCCGTTTTGGGAACATTCTGGATGTTTCCAGTCGTTTTTTTTCGGGTTTTGGCAACGTTCTAGAATGTTCCTAAACCGTTTTTCTCCTTTTATGTTTTTCATTTTACTTTTTATCTTTACAGTTTCATTTTTCTTTTCTTTTCCTTTTTACTGCATTTTCACTTTTTTTAATTTTTATTTTTTTTATTTTTCTTGTAAAATGTTATGTTTTCGAATTTGGTTCAAAAATTTCAAAAATGATTAGAAGTATAAAATTGTTTGATACTATTGAAGAAAAGTTCGAAAATTCAAAAAGGTATTAGATTTTAAAATTTTCAAAAATGTTCGCATTTTATAATTTTGTTCACAAATTCAATAAATCTTCATGAATTTCAGAATCTTCCTGTTTTCATTATTTGTGGACAAATTCAAAAGATGTTTATGTTTCCAACATTTGTTCGCAAATTCGAAAACTGTTCCGGGAACTTGGTAAAATGTTCACGGTTTGGAAAAAAAATGTTCATAATTTGGAAAAATGTTCCTGTTTGCGTATTTCTTCAGTAATTCAAAAGTTTTTCATGTTTTAAAATTTTGTTGACAAATTTAGAAAATGATTGGGGAATTTCATAAAATGATCATGTTTCGAAAAAAATGATCATAATTTCAAACAAAATCGCAATTTTCGAAAAATGGGCCAGTTTGTAAAATTTGTTCACAAATCAATAGATGTTGATGTTTACAACAAGTTTAGAATTTCAAATTCTTGTTTGCTTTCTTATGCAAAAAATGTTCCCACTTTCAAATTTTGTTTGGGGATTTTGAAAAATGTTCCCACTTTCAAATTTTAATCACAAATTTTAAAAACGTTCATGTTGTTGAACAATTTTTTCAAATGTTCCCACTTCCAAATTTTGTTCACAAAGAAACATGGATGTATTTTCGCAAATTCAATTTTTTTTTGAGAATTTTAAAAATGTTCCTGAGTTCCAAATTTGTTCACAAATTCAAAAAATGTTCCTGTTGGCAAATTTTGTTCGCAAATTCCAAAAATGTTTGTGTATTGGCAAATTTGTTCACAATTTTGAGAATGTTCTCATTTCAATTTTTCCCCTGTTTTCATGAAATTTTTGTGTCTTTTTTAGAATTGTTCATGATTTCAAAAAAAATGTTCTTGCTTTTAATTTTGTACTTTTTTCGAAAAATGTTTGAAACTCCCAAAAACTGTTCGCCTTTCACAAAATGTTCGAGTTTCTAATTTTGAAAAGTTTCTCGTTTCTTAAAATATTTACCTTTTACACAACAAATCACGTTCAAAATTTCAAAAAAAATAAATATGTTTGTTGTTTATAGTTCATATAGAACAGGCTGCCATATATGGTGTAGATTCCCAGGAGTTACAGTGGCTAGCTACCTTCTTCACAAGCTGGAGGTCCTCCGTACGATCCCTCACCGGGAATTTTAATTTTTGGGAAATTTTGCGAATGTTTCAAGTTTTTCCTGCTGTATTTGGTGTCTTTAGGAGTTGCGCTGCACGTTTATCACGAGAGCTGGCCTATCGTAGTGGCTTACACAGCGCACGCATGGGTACGTAGTCATGGGTTCGAGTCCGCCTACCACAGAGCTTGTCTATTTTCTTTTTTCGCATTTTTCACCATGTGACCCCAAATGGGCCGGCCCATGTGAGTCGCCCCTTTGCGAAACGTCAACACTTTGACGCAAAGAGTGTCACACGGAAATCACTAATTAAGGAGTACTCCTTGCGGAGATCACTTCAACTTTCTCAGGTTGCGACAAGTGGCCGCTGTCTGTGCGCCACTTGTCGCAACCTAGGAGTTTTCTCTTTTTTTGTAGATCCGTTTATTTTAAAATGTTTTATCTCTTAAACCGTGCATCTAAATCTCGAACCGCTTTCGCCATTGGATTCCTCGCCTCGAGATCTTCAAAACTAGATCCCATGTTGATAGGTTTTGACGAACTTTTTTTCACGAAAAAACTGGACGAAAAAACCGAACCGGAAACACGGGTTTTTTTCCCTTTCCGAAAGAGGCACGCCCCGTGCCTCTCGCGAAAGCACAACCGTGCCTCTGCCGGAAGCAAAATCGTGCCTCTCGCGAAAGAAAAAAAAACAGAAAACACGTTTTTTCCTTTTCCGAAAAAGGCACGCCCGTGCCTCTCGCGAAAGCACAATCGTGCCTCTCGCGAAAGAAAAAAAACAAAAAACGTGTATTTTTTCCTTTCCGAAAGAGGCACTCCCGTGCCTCTCATGAAAGCACAACCGTGCCTCTGGAGGAAGCAAAACCGTGCCTCTCGCGAAAGAAAAAAAAACAGAAAACGCGTTTTTTTTTCCTTTCCGAAAGATGCACGCCCGTGCCTCTCAAAAAGCACAACCGTGCCTCTGGCGTAAGCAAAACTGTGCCTCTCGTTAAAGAAAAAAAACAAAAAATGCATTTTTTTCCTTTCCAAAAGAGGCACGCCCGTGCCTCTCGCGAAAACAAAATCGTGACTCTCGCGAAAAAAAATTATATTTTTTTGCGCAAAAAAATTATTTGTTTAAAAAAAATTGGTCGAAAAGTTAGGAAAGACCGGTAGAAAACCAAAACGTAAAAAAAACGAAAAAAAACTTTTAAAAAGCCGAAAACGCATGCGTAAAAATAAAAAAAATCGAAGGGAGTACCCAGAACGCGACACGTAGCGAATGGCTGTGAGCATGCCAAATGGCGCTGATCGTTGCGAGGCTCCGAAGGAGCGCTCGTTAATTAGTTGCTCCCGCGTCACACAGGAGCTCCAGGCTTCCAGCCCCAGTATGGCGTCTAATGTCATGGCTAGTGGGCTCTGTTCTTTGACCTGAACCGTTCGGTTGGAAATTATTTGGCCGGCCCAACTTCCTAGTTGGTTCCTTTCTCTTTTATGTTTTCTATTAATTATTATTTCTTTTCAATGTTTTTGAATTTTGTTTATATTTTCGGAAAACTAAATACATACTACATTCCAAAACTAAAATTACATAACTTCAAATTTGGAAAATGTTAACGCAGTATAATTTTTTGTTAGAGTAACTTTAGAAAATGTTGATAGCTTTAACAAAATGTTTGTATTAAAAAAAATTAACGCGTTTCAAAAAATGTAAATGGAATTTTTATAAAAATTCTACAATGTGAAAAAAATCTTGTAATTCAAAGAAATGTTTTGTACCACTAAAAAAAGAACACTGCAATTAAAAAATGTGTATGCATTTCAAAAAATATGTTCGGGCCATTTCTTTACTTTTTTTATAAATTAAAATGTTTTGTAGTTTAAAAATATGTCCAGTATCATTAAAAATTGTTTCAATGTGTGTTTGAAACAATGTTTAACAAATATTCAAAGCATAAGTTTGAAAGAAATCTTAATAACATATTTGAAAAGTGTTAAACATGTATAAAAGATATCTAAAAAAGGTAAACATCAAGCATATTTAAAATGTTAATTATGTATTTGAAAAATGTTAAATGTGTTTAAAAAAGTTCCCCTTGTATACAAAAAATGTACAATGTGCATGAAAAGATTACACATGGATTGAGGCAGAACCGTGCGTGATGTTGCATCCATGGACTGAGAGGGGATGGAGGGAGATGAAGGTTGGGGCAAAAGTATAGAGAGATCCGGCAATGGTGGAGGAGAGGTAGCGGAAGCAATGGAAGCTGCGGTGGCCGACGCGGTGCTAGTCGTGGTGCCGGCCATGGTTGGCTCTTTAACAAAGTTGAAATATATTGATTGTCCACACTGATTACATTCCATAACTGCTGGTAGATATACTCCCTCTATCCGAAAAAGCTTGTCCCAAACTTATCTTTCAAGGGAGTACATGGTTAGAGGAGAGAAAGGAGGGCATGCATAGGCACTCGCAGGTGCATGCAAGGCCACGACCAAGAGAGGGCCGATAGACTAGAAGTGTACGTTACAACAGAATATGTGTACAACGTGTATTTCAACAAAGACTATGTAGCCCCTGGGTTTCTGTCAAGCCTGTTGCACGCAGACATGCATCCGCTATATGAATAAAATGCCGGATAGCAGAGTTATCAGAAGAAAAAAAAGACAATACACAATATTATTGGACAAGTCGGCTATTTTTTATTGAACGGCAATGGCTTCACTTTTAGTGAGCCACTTGGAGGCCTGCAAAGCTGCATATCAGCATGAAGCAGCCTTGAGCTCGGGTGAGAAGATGATCCGTTATTCTTTTTCTTCGGTGGCTCTATGGTGATGCCTGAGGCAGGTGATGGACGTTGGTGTCAAGCTCAGAGATATTCTGCTATCTTTTTAGTTTTGTCATGTCGGTCGTTATGTGACTTATACTTTGATCTTTATGATATAAATGAAACACGTATTAACATGCAAAGAAAAAGTCGTTGAGCATATCCGGCCAGTATGCTTCTCCGGTGAGGGTTTCTCCCTTTCCTTTTGCGTACGCTTGAAGCAACGGGGAGTTTAACTTCGTCTTCCATGCATGCCATGCCATGCCAGTACGCGTTTCGACTTTGCTGACGTTCGTGAGCATAGGCGTTCACACAATGTTCACGACAAAGACGAACGGTGCGGTCGAAAGCTACAGCTTTTGTATAGAAAAGCTTGTACACTCTGAACTCGCCGTTCAAGTTCGTGAGAATCTATGCATCGCCCAATTTCAACGTTGGCAGTAGTAAAAACTGCATACGTCGATCCGTCGAACTTTCACCGTACTTTCCTAGGTCTGCAACGCGTGGCTCTCCATAAATAACCGGCCAAATCTTCGAACAAGAACCCACAACTCACAGACACACAGCACAGAAGAGCATAGTTCGATCAATCGCTGACAAAGTTCCATCGGTCTCTCCATGGCCACGATGATGAGGAAGCTTGTGGCGGCCATGCTGCTCTTGGTTCTGATGGCCAGGTCCGGCTCATCATGGTACCGGGCGGCTGCGAGGCCGTTGCAAGGTGATCAGGTGCAAGACGGGGAGCCCTCCTCCAGCGGTACCAGCCCCGGCGGCATCGCGCTGCCATCGCCGACGCATTGGCGTGGACACGTGCTGTCTCAGTTGGAGGAGAAGGGCCCCAACGGGTGTCCGAAAACTCACAATCACACCACAACTTGTCCCCCGGCATAGAGACGAGCGGACACAAAGGACGGGAATCATCGGACGGAATCATCATGCCTTGCATGGGATCCGAACCTGAAGTTTATTGGTTCGATTCGCGGTGCAAAGTATCGCAGTGGTGATCTATCCGCTTGTGTGGTCTCATATATTCGGTGTTCAGACTAGCAGGTACCAGGCAAGGAAAAAGTAATTATGTACTCTTCTAAATTTATGTTATAGCACTTCTATTCGTAATGACCAAACCGACAAGTATGTTAGTCAGATATTAAAGGGAGAGTGGCTATATCTTAGTTGCAGGCAAGGAAAGAGCAATTATGTACCCTTCTAAATTTATGCTATAGCACTTCTATTTGTAATGACCAAACCAACAAGTATGTTAGTCAAATATTAAAGGGTGCGGCTAGATCTTAGTTGAGTAGGATTTAACCAAGTCCCGGTCAAGTGACACAACGTATAAAAAAAAGAATAAATAAAAAATTAAAAAGATTTTTTGCACGGATCTTAACGTAAGATCTCACGAATATAACATCGACTGAGCTCAATCGACTTAGATTTAGCAATCTGAATATTAAAATATTGCCAAAGAGAAATGTTCTTTATTTTTACTGGACGCTGCTGGTTTGCTCTGAATAGAAACCGAATAAAAGATGGTTGGTTTCACTCTGTAAGAAAACCAGGAACCTGGTTCTTTATTTTACATATAAATGTTCATAATTTAAAAAAAATCTGAATTCAAAAAACGTACGTGAGTTTTAAAATGTCCATGAATTAAAAAATATTACTTGTGAATTCGGAAATAATAGTGAATTTCATTTTTCATAAAATTTAAAAATAATCATGAACTATCAATGCTAAAACAATAGCAAAGTAAATAGAAGAATGAAAAGTGAAAAAAGGCTGAAAAATGGAAGAAAATCGACAAAAGAACTGCACGACGTGGACAACCAAAAAAATGAAAACAAAACCGCTCCTACCTTCGATGTTAGCCTTTAATTCTATAGTCGGCCCAATTCTGGACTTCGGGTAGTCCTAACAGCGAAGGGAAAGCCCAACATCTAATCGTCCTGTATCTCTCTACTCCTACCTCTCCACTGTCAATGCTACTCCAGCGTGACATTAGCCACGTCTCTGCTGCCACTGCCATGCAGATCGAAGTATTAATTAAGGGGTACAAAGTTTTTCTAGTGCTGACAAGTGGCGCATTGCACTCACTTGTCGTAACCAGGTGTTTTTTTTCTTGTAGACTCCCTTTTCCAAAACATTTTTTCTCTTGAACTGTGTATCCAAATCATGAATCATTATCACTGTTGGAGTCGCATTGAGACATTCAAAACTAGATCCATTGTTAATAGGTTTTGATG
This sequence comes from Triticum dicoccoides, assembly GCF_002162155.2. NCBI lineage: Eukaryota > Viridiplantae > Streptophyta > Magnoliopsida > Poales > Poaceae > Triticum > Triticum dicoccoides. The sequence goes on along the minus strand of NC_041391.1, from coordinate 605,740,225 downwards.
AACTTTTTTCATGAAAAAATGACAAACAAAACTGATAATAAAAAAGAAACCAAAACCAAAAAAGGGGGGGAAATCAAAACCAGAAAAAAGGGAAGACAAGAAAAGACGAAACTAGACAGAAAAACAAAAACCAAAAGCACAGTTGTGAAGCAAGGTTGTGCTTTTTTTCCTTTTTGATAAGCACACTTGTGCTTCTCGCGAAAGGTTGTGCTTTTCCCTTCCCCTCTGTGAATCATAGTTGCGCTTCTCGTGTAGCACAAGCTATGCTTCACAAGGAAGCATAGTTGTGCTTTCCCTTTTCAAGAAACATAGTTATTGTGCTTCTCATGAAAGCACATATGTGCTTGTTTTTCTTCTTTCCAAGAAGCACGACTTTGCTTTTTTATTTTTCGAAAAACATAGAGGTGCTTCTCGATGGTGGAATAGCACCACTTCTAAACAAACCTACATTCCGTCGAAATCTAGGAAAAACCAAGCAAAAAATGAAAAGCCAAACAAACAAAAAAAACAATAAGACCCAAAACGCGTGCAAAAGAGAATAAATACTCAGAATACCGGACCCCCAAACGGGACCCCCAAACGCGTGCAAAAGAGAATAAATACTCAGAATACCCGAAATCTATGTTATTTCTGATCCAAGATCCAAGAGCATCTACAACCGGACCCCCAAATGCCCACTAAACGTCAGGGTGGGCAGACAGGTCACTATCCGCTGAAGAAATTACCACCTACCCCCCATATATCCACCACAAATGTTCAAGCTATCAGCCACCTCTCAAACCCAGCCCATATGCGCGATGTGGATAGGAGGCGGACCAGACACGCGAGATCTATGTATCGCCCATTGCCGGTCGTATTAGGTCTCATCTACAACGCCCCGCTACTAAGTCGATACAATATTCTAGCTGCATGCTAGTGCTTTTTTTTTGTTTTTATCCGTTTTTTTCACTACTTCGCATTAGCTTTCTTTGGTTTTTTTTGGTCTTCTCTAATTTTCTTAGGTTTTGTTATTTTCCTTCTTTAGTTTTCACAAACTTTCTTGGTTTTATTCTATTTATTTTACTTTTTATTTAAACTTGTCTATCTTTTAATACACATTCTATATATTTTTATACATTAAGAACATATTTTCTATACACATTTAATATTTTTCAAATACATGTATAACATTTTTCCAAATATATGTTTTATGTCTACTGTTTCTATACACATCATATATTTTTGTATACATCTAAAGCATTTTTTATTTATGTTCAACACTTTTCAAATCTATGACTAATATGCTTTCAAATACGTGTTTGAACATTTTTGTGGTATACGTGCTCAATATCTTTCAAACACACATTGAAACATTTTTCCGAATGATAAGAAACACATTTCTTAAAACTGTGTGGACATTATTTTTACACTGTATAATCTTTTTTTTAAATGCCACACACATACTCCCTCCGTCCTAAAATTCTTGTCTTAAATTTGTCCAAATACGGATGTATCAAGTCATGTTTTATTATTAGATACATCCATATCTAGACTAATCTAACATAAGAATTTTGGGACGGAGTGAATATTTTTTTAGATGCCTGTCATTTTAAAATATAACGTACATTTTTTTGAATTGTATTTAGCATAGACTTTGAATTACATGAACATTGTTTAGATTGTATAAGATTTTATTAAACGTCACATATATTTTGAACCGTGTGAAAATATTTAAATGCCATATTTTTTGAATGGTACAAAGATTTCCTATAATTGAGTGAGTTTTTTACACTCCATACATACTTTTTAAATGTGTGATGAACACTTTAAAAAATTATCTAAATTATTTCTAATAATATACTCCCTCCGTTCCTTAATATAAGTTTTTTTAGACATTTCAAATGGACTACAAGATACGGATGCATGTAGACATATTTTAGAGTATAGATTCATTCATTTTGCTCTGTATGTAGTCACTTGTTGGAATCTCTAGAAAGACTTATATTTGGGAACGGAGGGAGTATGTATTTAGTATTTTTTGAAATATAAACAAAAGGAAAAAAATGTGTTATAACAGCGCGACAAAACCAAATGGCCGCCGGACAGGTCCACTACCTGCTCCCTGTAACCCTAAAAGTAGAGTATTCGCCAAATACATTTGCCCTTTTTTAAAATATAAAATTCTTTCAAGTTAGGTGCATTCGTGCACAACAAGTCCGGTATTCTTGCACAAACCAATGCGTGGTTGGATGTTAGGAGGATAGTGGTATCCCAGCCCATCAGAATTCAAATCCTATACTTTGATGATGGTGCTCGCATTTTTCTGAATTTATTTCAGGCATTGCAACGATCTGCGTTCGGTGGAAGAAGACGTTCCCGTCGACTACGAAGACGCCTGACGACTTTATCAATCTCAAGATGATGTGTCGCCTCAGTCTCTCAGAAATGCTCATAGGGTAGGTTGTGCGTGCGTGTGTTTATAAGGATGAATATATGTGTGTATGTATGAGCGTGTGCATCTGTATTGTATTAAAAACAAGTCCAATATTCTCCCACGTCAAAGCTTGACACGTTTTCACAAAAATAAAAAGATAGCTTGCCAGTTACACGAAAGTAACCTGGGCACTTGAGTGCTTGAACGCGATCGACGACCAGAACAGAGGCCATGAAGATCGAAGGGTGCCTCTTGCCCGGTGCATGAGTATCACGGGTCTCCTCCCCAATGGAGTCGTGTCTTCTCTTCCCCAATGGTGCATGCGTTCGGTAGTGTGACTGAATGATACACTTTGACTTAGAACAGACTGGTACGTACAACACGTTCCATGACTGACATATCAGATGCGCTGAGCTCATTCATAATTAAGAGGCCAAAAAGATTAATACGTGCAGATATCCAACAATTGGGCGGAATTTACCCGTTAGACCGAAACACATCAATTATTCCGTGAGTTTCCTTTTCTCGTTGATAACACGCTGAGATTACCGCTTCTCAGAATCGAACGTACCGGGCTACCGGCCGTGCTCCTTGGGCAACCATGTCGGCCGGTATGCTTCTCTGGTGAGGTTTTCTCCGGTTCCTTTTGCGTTCGCTTGAAGCAATGCATTGCGCCGGGCAGTTTCACTTCGTCTTCCATGCCATCGCGGTACGTGTTTCGACTTCCCTGACGTGGGATGGCCATGCACAGTTGCACACAATGTTCACGGGAAAGACGAACGGTGCGGCCGAAAGCTACAGCTTTTGTAGAAGGGCTTGTACACTCTGAACTAGCTGCTCAAGTTCGTGAGAATCTATATATGCGTCGGCCGACTTCTAAGCTGGCAACAGTAAAAAAACCGCGTACGTATTCGACGCATTGCAAGTTTGAACTGGCTAGTGGTTCGTGCTTGACAAATTTACCGGCAGGCCACACACGTAAACACGATGCATGGAACTTTCACCGTACTTACCTAGGTCTGCAACGAGTCACTCCTATAAATAACCGGCTTCCAACAGCAACAAGAACTCACACCTGACATACACTGATACACACAGCACGGAGAGCGCAGTTTGATTCATCGCTGACAAAGTTCGAATCAGTATACACCATAGATCTGTCTCTCCATGGCCACGATGATGAGGAAGCTTGTAGTGGCCATGCTGCTCTTGGTTCTCATGGCCACGCCTGGCTCATGCACCCGGGCGGCTGCGAGGCCGTTGCAAGGTGATCAGGTGCACGCCGGGGGACCCTCCGATGGCATTGTGGTGTCGTCGCCGACGCATTGGCGTGGACACGTGCTATCTCAGTTAGAGGGGAGCGAGCACGCCACGCCCGGCGGGTGTCCGAAAACTCACAATCCTGGCGCCCCTCCTTGTCCCTCGGCATGAGTCTAGCGGACACGAAGGATGACTGGAGAATAGCCACGCAGGGTCGTTACGAGTTCAGTATGTTCTTCGATAAAGGGCATTTTCATTGACTAACGACATATTATAAGAGAAATAAAAGTATCAGTACATATCTTACTGTATTTTGATTTCTTCTTATATACAATATGTGTGGTTTCTTTGTACGTTTATATAGTCGGTGTTTGGACTTACATGTGCTGGAAGAAAATCATGTATCCCTTTTCAATTTATGTTATTTGTAATGATTAAGCTGACAAATATGTTAGTCTGATATTGGAATATAGCCAAATGATCTTTAAAAAATTCCGAGTTTCTGATCAGGATTGGTCAACAAAAGCAACAAAAGTTATAATTTAAAAAAGTAATGTGGTCTCTCCCTCATGAAAGAAAAGCACTGTAATTCATGCGTGCGATAACCTGGACTGTTTGAGCAACAATTCAAATTCATTGAATAGGTGAAGAAAATACAAGTGATTGAAGAAGCCAAAAAAAAGTTAAGGCGCCTAATAAAACCAAAAGTCAAGTAAACTTCATCACAGGTCTTCATCTATGTCCCCATCTTTCACATCTTGATGTTCCTCTCTGCCTTAGCTTAAGAAACCACATACAAAAAAGACTTGGACAAGCTGACTAACTTCAAAGGTTTAGAAGTGTCACCACCCTCAAAACATGAGAAACCTAAAATCTCAATGCATTGTGTCGGGGAGCAGACCCCTTTCAAGACAATCTATCAAATCATTGTATCGTCATTGGAACACTGCGTGTGAAGATCAAGAACATGAAAGAACGAAACACATAAACTAAAAACCACAACATCAAACTCGACACCAGTAATGCCACCACCACTGTGAAGATCAAACAAACAACATAAAAATCAGACTATTAGAGGGCAACCGCGAATTGACAACACTAACTGCAACATTAAGGCACGAAGAACAAGATTTTTTTTGGACTGTACAAAGAAAAAGAGGTGTCCAATGCAACCACCATAAATGCCTTAATAGACTTTAATTCTGTGGTCAGCCCACTACTGAACTTTACGTAGTTGTAAGCTTGTAGCAGCATTGAAAAGGAAGCCCAACATCATTATCAACTTCATTTTTTCTTGAATAGAAGCCCCACTCCTCAATTTCATTTTTCTTTGAAAAACACCTCCGCATATATTACTTAATTAAAATGTTATTACAATCATTCACTACATCATTTGTCATGCATGACATGACACTATTAACAAGGGAGCGCCTATGTCTCGCTTGACGCGAGATGTAGGGCAGCCTTGCCTTAGAGAGCGCAAGACTGGGCCTGCCCAGCTTGCATAAGGCCACAACCTTGTTTTTTCTTCTTTTTTCACTTTTTTGTTTTTGCTTTTTGCTTCTATTTTTTGGACTTCTACTCTCTCTCTCTCTCTCTCTATATATATATATATATATATATATATATATATATATATATATATATATATATATATATATATATATATATATATATGGAAAATCCATCCTACCACCTGGTGGTAGTTACCCCACATGTCTCATATACTAACATGTGGTACTATATATACCATTTTATTATTTTAAATATGTTCATATACTATATCTAAGATATTTCAAAACAAGTTACATGAAAAAATTGCATATGAGCCCATAATTTTTGTTATATTTGTGAAATACGTACATATTTATACGTAAAAAAGAGCATACTCAAAAAATGGTACATACTACCTAAAAATTTGTATATATACTACCTAATCATTGTTATATACTACATACTACACGTACATACTCTCGATTTTGATAGATAGTACATACAACATACAAAACGCAAGTGATGGTAACTACCACTGCTTGTAGGAAACCTTTGTCATATATGTAAATATATATATATATATATATATATGTTAATCATACAAAATTGATTTAAAAATGTGTATCATCTATAAAAATGTTAATCATATATTTTAAAAAAATTAAACATGTATTGAAACAATTTTCTGATATATAACAAAATTCACAACGTACATGAAAAAAATAGTCATCGAACATATTTTTTTAATATTAACCATGTATTTAAAAAATGTTAAAGATGTATACAAACTTTCTGATGTGTATATAAAATGTGCAAATATGTATGAAAAATGTAGACATGTGTTGAGGAAAAAAAAGACGTAAAGCAGAGAAATCCGAAGAAACGAAAGAATGAAACAGCTCGGAATGGAAGGAAAAAAACCCCGAAGAAAACCCATGAGGAAACGAAGAAAACCAAGAAAAATAAAACAAAACTGAAGACAAAGAATAAAATTGATGAAAACTAAGAAAGTAAAAATAAAGAAAATAGAAAGGAAATCAAAAAATAAATAAAAAGGAGAAATGAACAGATGAAAGACCGAAGAAGATGAAGAAAAAATAAAGAAAATAAGAACCAATAAATGATGAAATAAACCGAGGAAAACGATGGAAAAAAACTAAGAACCCGTGATGAAAAAAAAGAAACAAAAATGAAAAAGAAAAAAAATCACGAGCAAAACGCAACAAATGCTACGAGCGAGCGCGCCCAACCGAATGCGCCAGGGAGCGCTGAGAAACGGGCTGCAGAGAACACGAAAAAGCTTTAGGCGAGACACAAGCTAGTCTGGCTATAAGCGAGATATAGCTCTCACGTTATTAACAAAGACACCATTGATCTATTATCAAAACTAAACTTTACAATCTCACGGGTAACTATATCAGCCAGACTGGTTAATCTTTGAGAGCTTAACATTGTTGATAAGCTTTGTGATGCTCATTGCTTCCTTCTTCAAATCAACAATAGGGTTATGTCAAGGTTTTCATTTGCAAGAAAGACAACGACAAATGCGTAGCCAGTCTCCAAAATAGGAGGCTTGTGAAAGGTACGAAGCTCTGCTTCATACACACTTGTGCATAACCCAATATAATCCCATAAAGAGATAATGAACTCCCCAAAGGAGTCTCTGGAAACAACCCCGACACTCGCGGTGCTAATGCTCTTCATGAAACTGGTGTCGATGTTAACATTGATATAATCAGAAGGTGGGGGCTGCTACCTCTCAACTGACTCCTCGTAGGAGTAGCTTCAAGGCTTACCCTTGCCACTGCCCGCTTACCTTTGTTGTTGTTAATCCAAATCTGCAAAGGAGTGACAAGACGCAAAGGATGACCAATAATTGTCCACAAAACCTAGCAGAGGCAGAGATAGATTCCTCCCCCTTGCAAGAAATCAAATCATTTCTTAATTGCCAAGCTTGCCCAAAAATGAATATGTTTTGCTCATGCAACGGTGAACTCAACCGATCCAACAGAATAAGCAACCAACCATGCCCCGAAAACTCGAATATCTCTTGCCCAAGAATATTCCAGATGTTTCTCATGTCCATACACAGAGCACGAGCCTTGAGACAAGTGACCATAGCATGAAAAGCGCTTTCATCTCCCACACCACATATAGAGCACATACTTGAAGAATCTTTGTGGTGCGAAGCTCTATTAACATGTACAACAAAATGTTGGTAGCGGCACGACAAGCAAAAATCCTGATATTTTCCTTTCCCAATCCGAGCTCCACTAGATAGCCCGCATCTTCCTTACGAACCTGAATGTTCAAGGTCAGCTTGTACACACTTTTAACACACAACAAACGATTCTTCTCATAGTGTCAAACAATAAAATCACCATGCCCCACGACTAAATACGTATCTTTAAAATCTTCTTCGCAACATGGGGATAAAACGGGTGCCTAATCAAATTCTTGTTCCATCTCCTCGAGCCACTCATGAACAGATCAGATACCCACTCAATCCTGGTAGGCCAAAATTCCTGGGAAATCAACTATCTCTCCAAACATTAACACTAGATCCATTGCACGCCCTCTAAATGACACTGAGTTTAAGCAACTCTAAATCATGCATAATGCCTTGCCAAGTTATCGACGCCGACTTTGGAAAGACAATGTCAAGATTCAAGAATATGCCCCTGGGTTAACCACTAACCACCAAAGCCTTCTTAGCCTGTAGTGCTTGGTTAAATAACTTGGGATTATGAACTCACATGCCTCCCTCGCCTTCAGGTCTTGTCAGCTTGTCCCAAGCCAATCAATTGGTTTTCCTCCCGTACTCCTCGTCACCCCACCAAAAAAATTAGTACTCTGATATAGCTCCTCACAAAGTGACGCCGAAAATTGAAAATACCAATGACATACACTGGAAGAGCCTGAATAACTGACTTTATCCAATTTTTCTTTGCCCCACTAGAAGTAAAATTTTCAATCCAGACTGATGAACTTTTAAGAGTCTTTTGTTTGGTAGACTAGAACTTACCAGCGTTCATTCTTCCGGCACTAGTGAACCAAGTTATTTATTGTCAAAACCATCAACAATAATTCACAATATCACCATGGCGGACACTTGATTTTCCAAACTGCACTTCTTCCCAAATAGGCATTCTTAATGGAACACTTATCCGGACTCAGTAATTGTCCGGACCCCTCCTTATAGACCGAAAAAATATTTTTCATGGCCAACGTTTGATCAATGGATCCCTTGAAAAACAGAAGACTACCATCGGCAAACAATAGTTAATAAATACCCAGAGCATGCCTATTCAAATGGAAATCTTGAAAGTCCCTTTCAGCACAAGCATCATTTAGTAGCAACAAATGGGCCTCCGCCATGGACATGAATAAGTACGGAGATATGGGCCCCATGCTTGAGACCGCGAGAAGGGGAAAACATGTAAAAAAGGTAGCCATTAAATTGCATCAAAAGTTTGACTGAGGTAATTTTTTCTCTCTAAAAATATTCATATTCTTACATGGCCCTTTAGTTAAAACAAACATATCCAACATAAAATGGTACATTGCCTAGAAAAGACCTAAGCAACACCAATCTCACTCCCATAGAATTGCATCCTAACCTACCAAGGACCAACCTTCTTCTCCACCTTATTCTCTACATTTGTCCAATATAAAGTTCTCAAATTTTTAATCATGTAAGGCATACCTAGGTATTTAAAAGAATATCCTCTAAAAACAAGTAAAATGTATTTATACTCATCACTCCTCTCCTTACATTTACCAAAACCGATAATCTCACTTTTTAAGAAGTTAATTTTAAAGCCAAAAAGATGCTCGAAGATACACAAAAAATTCTTTATATTCCTAGCATTAGACAAGTCATCCTCAAACATGAAAACTGTATCATCTGCATATTGCAACATTGACAGGCCACCAACCAGCAGGTCCAAAACTAAAGGTCTGATCAATCCTTGCTCATGTGACATATCCACTAAAAATCAAAGCATCAACAACAATATTAAACATCACAGGGGAGAGAGGCTCTTCGTGCCTCAAACCATTCTTAGTAGGAAAATAAGGGCTTATCTTGTCATTTATCATAATAGTCACTTTTACATTTCCTTTAGTTTTAGTAGTCCAATCTATTAGATCGTAGACATGTGCTATCTCAATTGGACCAAAAGGGGTCCAAAGGGTGTATGAAAACTAACGATCATACCATCACCTTGTCCCTCAACATAGAGAGAACCAGGCACAAAGGACGCGGAATAACCTCGAATGACCGTTACGGGTTCAAATATATTTCAAATTTGTTTATTAATTTCTTATGCAACATGTGTGGTTCCTTTACTAATAGTCGAAGTTCAAACTTACATAGAGAAGAAAATCATGCATCCCTTATTAATATATTTGTATGTAATTTGTAATGGTCAAACTGAAAAATATGTTAGTCATATATTCAAACTTAAATATTTTTACTTTCTAAGTTTCTGAATTAGGATTGGTCAGCAAAACTAACGAATCTTATAATTAAAAGAAATATTCACATGGTATCTCCTACACGAAACAAAATCCTTGTAATTCTTTTGTGCGACAACCTCGACATATCATCTGAGCAATGAATCGACTTTGTTGAATAAGTAAAAAAAATACAATTGACTATTGAAGTTGAAAAAAAAGTTTAGGTACCTAATAAAACCATAAATCAAGTTAAGTTCATCCGAGTCTTCATCTTTATCTACGTCTTTGGGAAGAGTCATCTAC
>NC_041391.1:605726437-605729965 GCF_002162155.2 Triticum dicoccoides | reverse complement strand
AGTCTATGAAATCGTTGTATCGTTGTTGGAACACCAGGGTGGAGATCAAGAGATATGAAAAAAATGAGGCATACAAACTAAAAACCACTACGTCAAACTTGACACCAGTAATGCAACCGCCATTGTGAAGACCATAAAACTCAAACCATCAGAGGGCAACCTGCAAACTGTTAATGTTAACTGCAACTTTAAGGGTGTGTCTATGCACAACTGATAATATTTATCATGTACGAAAAAATGTTCATCGTGTCCTTACAAATGTTCATGTAACTAAAACATATTCTCATATTTTTTGAAAATACATATAACTATTAAAATATGTTCTCATTTAATAAATGTCAGGTGCATTTTGCTAAAAAGACGTAACAAAAATTTCCTACATTTTTTAAATAATTACAAAAAGACACCAAATTAAGAATAAAATAAGACAACCTCTTTAATAAATATCAAGTAGCTAGCCGGCCAACATGTAAAGCTAGCACATGTGCTTCTAGGAACTACTATGTAGTGGCAGGACTATGTAGGAGTACTAGTGTAGGGGCATGACTGTGTAGATGTAATATGTACATAGGGGTAGTACTTAGTAGAAATAACTATGTGCAGGATATGCAAATGTTAGCTGATCATCTGAGGACGTCCCCCGACAACAGGGTTGACTGAGATGATTTTGGTGTCAGCTGACAGACCTGTAGTCGCTCACTTAACTTTTTGTTTTGCGAGGGACTCGCTCCCTTAACCTACTAGTAGAGTGCCCGTGCGTTGTCACGGGCCTTAAAAAATTGAGAACATTCTTTTTTTGATATTATTATTAGTATTCAATATCGGGTTACTGATTACATCACTATGCCTTCCTACTCATTGCAGGTTGGTTGTTACTGATTGCATATTAAATTTCACATGTATAAAAAAGATAGCCAATCACATACGAAAATATTGAGATCCACTTCACTTGCAATGTAATTCGGTAATATACGACCAGATATAATGAACAAAACAAATAAAGTCATACAAAAACATAGAACTCTTTATTGGGCATTACAAATGATAGGTGGCACATGGAGGCCCTTTTATGCTTAAGATTAATCATCCCATGATAGCATGTCTGTTATTATCCATTATTTAAGAGTGAAGTGCAATGTATGTCCTCGAACTATTTCAGGGGTGTCACGTAGGTCCTCGAAGCTCGAACTATGAAAATCGTCATCCAGGTCCTTGAAGTGTTGTAAGTGAATCATTCAGGTCCAAAATCTCCCCCTCTAACGGGCCATCTGGCGCCGTTAATCGTGAGCACTGAACAGTAAACCATGAATAGAAATGATGTTGGAACTGGAACGCTATTATTACTGTTCATGGTTTACTGTTCAGTGTTCATGGTTAACGGCGTCAGCTGGCCAGTTAGAGGGGGTCAGGGAGATCTTAGACCTGAATGACACACTTACTGCACTTCGAGGACCTGGATTACGATTTTCATAGTTTGAGGACCTACATGACACCCCTGAAATAGTTCGAGGACCTGTAGTGCACTTCACTCATTATTTAAATACGACACATGTAGGATTTGTTTCCTTATTCCAAGATTCTACAACCAGAATTCCCTAGCAAACTTTTACACATGAAATTAGGCACTTGAAACCGTACAGGTTACTACGCATACCTCCTACCATTTAGAAACCATGGAAACACAAAATATTTCAACACTTTACCATCTACTATTCATAGCTTGGACAGGCCCCATCAACTTCTCTTAGCTCAAAAGGACCGAGGCCCCTCCAACTACACTGATCTTTTGAAATGATAAATTTTAGCAACTATGTCAACAGTACTAAACCGCAGAAAAAAAAGAGAAACAACACCAACTTTAGCTTCACCAGAATTTCCTCAATATGTAGGAATAAAACAACGGATCTCAGCTACTTTTCATAAACCATGAAAATATGTAGAAACTTTAATTTTTCAACTAAAATAACACAATGGTGCATTGAAATAGGAAAAGAAGCACATAAACGACAATTACCTTCCTCTTGTAGTAGAGAAACACCATCAATGAATAGTCTCAATAAGCTTTCTGGATGTTTCAGTCTTCGGACGTAATATTCAGTTCTGACATAATATTTAGTTCAGAGAGGAAATCTCCGTGTAGTAAGGTATGTTGTGTATGCCGGCAATGTCGCGGGAGAGGCATGCCCCAGGAGTGGCACTGCAGATGCATGCCTTGCACCCCAGTCCCTCGCCATGCAATAGAGAAGCACCGCCACAGCTCGCTGGCCACCGGCAGGCAACAACAAGGTGTGGCGTCGCAGACCCATGCCTTGTACCCCCATCCCTTGCCCTGCAAGGCAGCCCATCGTCAGGATCGACACCATCTTTAATGTAAGCTTTTCCAATACAAACCGCGTCTTTAAAATACAGCAGCATAACACACTTACAAACCAAAGTACTCTAAAGTGATATTTCCAGTTCTCACAAAAAAGTGATATTTCCAAAATAAAAGTTTGGCGTTGCTAATTTCAGTATCTACATAGAGCAAAGCCTTTAACAGAAAAACATCAATGGATTTAAGATGGTGGGAGGATTCTGGATAGTTGGCCTCACCGGAAATAGAGGCGTTCGGTTGTGCTCGACGCGGATATGATAGTAAGATAGTGCGTAAATCACAATTTTATTTTAGGTATGAATTATTAGGAATTTGATGCCACCTTAGAATTAACATATTGCATCTATATTTTGTAACATCTAATTGCAGGTCGTCAAGTGGCTCAGGTTGTAGGGTGTAGTTACAGATGTACAAAGATCACGACAATGAGTAAACATACAATCTAAATTTATTCTAAAAGTCATGCATCTAGACCAAACAAATTGAGTTTGGTAAACAGTATACGTGAATTTTCACAGCTTTTCTCAAGTCATCCGGATCCGGTCACCTCCAGCAGACCTCGCAAGTCATAACAATAGTTTCCTTGTGCTAACCCTGCAACCCATTAGTCAAAAACATCAAGTCTATTTAGATATGTATTGAAAAGTAAGGATTATAAAATTCAAATAAGCGGAAATTAAGAGATATAATATAAAGATATAGTTCTAAAATTGTGTGGTGGTTCAGTGTCTCACCCTTCAGAACAATTTTCAGGAAGGTGTTCGGGTCCAATACAGTGGGTATATCATTGTTTCATTGCACATCCGTATCATCAATGATCCATCAAACAATGGCCACATCTCATTGTTGATCAACAGTGACTAATTTAACTTGAGATGCAAATAACCCATTGGTATAAACCAGTTGTAATACCGAAGATCGTCTCCAGTCATCGTTGAGCAATCACCCGACTATGAGTCAACAAAATTGATGTTGAGGACAGCGATGTTAAATTCAGATAAAACTCCATCATAAATCACTAAGAACATCAATTTCAAGGACCAGCACCATGCCACTTTCCCAAACGCTTGGTGTCCTGAATCAAACTATTTCAATTGCATGATGTCTGTTGATGAAACAAAGCAAAAGTAGTGCAGATTGGAATGCTAGAAGAC